>NC_133655.1:185077036-185347106 GCF_009905375.1 Apium graveolens | reverse complement strand
ATAATTGGAATGAAATAAGCTTTTATACTACTCAAAACAACTGATGAAAAATAATAAGAAAAGTCAATTACCCAATAGAAATGCCTAAAATAGCCGTTTAAAATAAACTGTAAAATTCCACCCATTATCCCGTCTGTAATCTTACAAACTGTAAGTATACTCGATGAGATATGTTTCAGGACTTACGTTAAGATTTAGACACTTCGCTTATGAGGATAACTTGTATCCGTCGATTTTAAAAGATTCCAGAAAAGTAATTGATTTTTATTTGCACATTGTATATCGACGGATGGACTCAACTCGATGGATAATGGTCTCCGTCGAGATACAAATTTTGACTTAGCCAAAAGTTTCATCCATGACTAAAAATCAGTTAAATTTCTGGCTACATTTCAACTTGCAAAATAACTCAGATAAATTCAGAGTAATTAAGCATACCTAACTCACTTACCAACCTTGAAAAGGTGGATTCATCTAGTGGCTTGGTAAAGATATCTGCAATTTGCTTCTCACTTGGAACAAAATGTACTCTACAGTACCATTCATACATGTTCCCTTATGAAATGGTACTTGAGGTCTATGTGCTTTGTCCTTGAATGTTGCACTGGATTTTCAGTGATGGAAATTGGACTTGTGTTATCACAGAAAATAGGTATCCTTTCAACTTGCAAACCATAGTCTAGCAATTGATTTTTCATCCATAAAATCTGTGCACAGCAACTGCCAGCAACAATATATTCAGCTTCAGCTGTAGAAGTAGAAACTGAATTTTGCTTTTTACTGAACCAGGACACAAGCTTGTCTCCTAAAAATTGACAGGTTCCTGTGTTGTGCTCTTTCTATCAATTCTGCACCCGCATAATCTGCATCTGAATAACCAGTTAGATCAAAACCAGAATCTCTAGGGTACCAAATGCCAAGTTTGGTGTTCCCTTGAGAGTATCTGAAAATTCTCTTAATAGCTATCATAGTGAGATTCTCTAGGATCAGCCTGAAATCTAAGCACCATAACATGTAGCAAACATTATATCTGGCCTACTAGCTATTAAGTACAGAAGTGAGCCAACCATGCCTCTATAGCTTGAAATATCCACAGACTTTTCAGTAGTGTTTAATTCAAGTTTAGTTGCAGTGGCCATGGGAGTTTTTGCAGATGTGCAATCCATTAGATCAAACTTCTTTAAAAGATCAAAAATATATTTAGTTTGACTAATGAATATTCCATCACTAACTTGTTTAACTTGTAACCAAGAAAGTAAGTTAGTTCTCACCATCATACTCATTCATACTTACTCTGCATCAGTTTGGCAAACTTTTTACAAAGTTTCTCATCTGTAGATCCAAAATAATATCATCTACATAAATTGAACAAGTATGCTAGAGCCATTAACATTTCTGAAAATAAAGTTTATCTACAGTACCTCTTGTAAAGTGATTTTCCAAAAGGAACTTTTGATAAAGTGTCATACCAGGCTCTAGGTGCTTGCCATTAACATTTCAGTCCATAAAGTGCTTTCAGTAGATAATAGACATACTCTGGAAAATTTGGATCTTCAAAGCCAGGAGGTTGACTAACATACACTTCTTCCTCCAAATCTCCATTCAGAAAGGCACTTTTGACATCCATTTGATAGAACTTGAAATTGGCATGGGCTGCATAGGCTAAGAAGATTCTGATGGCTTCAAGTCTTGCAACATGGAGCAAAATGTTTCATCAAAATCTATTCCTTCTTTGCTGGCAATAGCCTTAGCAACCATCTGGCTTTGTTCCTTACTACTATGCCATTTTCATCCATCTTGTTTCTGAATACCCATTTGGTGTCTATTGGATTCTTTCCTTTAGGCTTGGGTACCAGCTTCCAAACTTTATTCCCTTTCAAATTGGTTTAGCTCCTCCTGCATAGCTAAAATCCAATCAGGATCTACAACGCTTCTTCTACCTTCTTTGGTTCTTCCTTTGACAGAAGCTGCTGTATAGACATTCTTCCTGAGTTGCTCTCCTTATTTAAACTCTAGAAGAAACATCACCAATAATCAGTTCAAAGGGGTGATCTTTTGTCCATTCCTTGGTTGAGGTAGATTAGCTCTAGATGAAGAGACCTCAATGTTGTCTTGATGTGTGATTGAGTTTTGATTGCTAGAAACTCCCCTTGAGTTTGTGGATCTTTGATTTGAGAAAGGGGGTACTTTCTATGGGTGATCTACCTTGACTTCCTGCTCCTTTTGATAACCCGACGGATGGTGAATTTTGAGTACCGACGGATGAGGCAGGTTGTCTTCCGACGGATAACACAGATTGCCTTCCGACGGATGAAGCATTATGTAACTCGACGGATGTTGAGTTTTTGCTTCATTAGTGGTAGATTTGTCTGCATTATCCTTAGACACTGTTTCTTGATCACTCTAATCATCACTTTCATCACTGACCATCTCAACATTGTCGAATTTGAGGCTCTCATGGTAATCTCCATCTTTCAGTCCATCAATCTTTTTATCATCAAACACAACATGTATAGATTCCATAACAATGTTGGTTCTTAGATTGTAGACTCTATATGCTTTACCAACAGCATATCCAACAAAAATTCCTTCATCTGCTTTAGCATCAAACTTCCCATTTTGATCTGTTTGATTTCTCAGAATATAGCATTTACAACCAAAGACATGAAGAAAGTTTAGAGTTGGCTTCTTGTTCTTGAACAATTGATAAGGAGTCATGCATCTTTCTTGATTAATCAGAGAGATGTTCTGAGTGTAGCATGCAATGTTTACAGCTTCAGCCCAGAAATATGTGGTAATTTTGATTCTTCAAGCATTGTCCTTGCAGCTTCAATAAGAGATCTGTTCTTTCTTTCCACTACTCCATTCTGTTGTGGAGTCCTTGCTGCTGAAAACTCATGCAAGATCCCATTTTCCTCACAAAATGCTCTCATGACATAGTTCTTGAACTCAGTTCCATTGTCACTCCTGATTCTTCTAACTTTGAAATCAGGATGATTGTTAACTTGCCTTATGTGATTGATGATGATTTCACTAGCCTCATCTTTAGACTTTAGGAAATATGTCCAAGAGAACTTTGAGAAATCATCTACAATTACTAGGAAAATCTTTTTTTTTGAAATTGACAATACATTGACTGGTCCAAACAAATCCATGTGAAGCAGTTGCAGAGGCTCTTCAATTGCTGAATCAAGTTTCTTCCTGAATGATGCTTTGATCTGCTTCCCTTTTTGGCAGGCATCACACAGTCCATCCTTTGTAAACTCCACTAGAGGAATGACTCTTACTAGTTCTTTCTTTACCAGCTCATTCATGGTCTTGAAGTTTAAATGGGATAGCTTCTTGTGCCATAGCCAACTTTCATCTTGACTTGCTTTACTGAGAAGACAAGTTACAGATTCTGCTTTAGTTGAGTTGAAGTCAGCTAGGTACATTTTCCTCTTCTCACACCAATGAGAACCACTTTGTGGTTTTGATTGTTAGTCACAAAACAGGCTTCTTTGTTGAAGGTTACTGAGTTGCCTTTGTCACAAAGCTGGCTGATACTCAACAGATTGTGTTTGAGACCATCCACGAAGGCAACCTCTTCAATGATGACATTGTCCTTTGAAATCAAGCCATATCCCACAGTATAACCTTTGTTGTCATATCCAAAAGTAATACTTAGGCCAGCTCTCTCCTTAAACTCTGTGAGCAGGGTAGAATCACCAGTCATGTGTCTTGAACAGCCACTATCCAAGTACCAAAGATTCTTTCTGTTTCCCTGCACACATCAAAATCAAATCAAGTTGATTTTGGTACCCAAGTTTCCTTGGGTCCTTCCTTGTTAGCTTTCTTCTTCTGTTTCTTAGGTCTTAACTCATTTGACTTAGGAATTTCAGATTCTTCCTTAGTCATTTGGGTTGGGCCTTTTAAACCATTTAATGCAACAGAATTATCATGCATATTATGGCTAACAGGAAATGACATGCTTGGTGTAAACATGTTATTCCAGTAAGGCATGCTAAATAGCATTTGAGGCATATTGTATGCAGCATAATATGGATTAGGTGCAAATGATATATTAGTAAACTGTGCATTCATGTTCTGTGTAGGCATAGCATTAACAGGCATGGGAGGCATGACATTCATGTTAGGAAATTGAGGCTGAACAGACATGGGAGTAGGCATGGTAGATTTGCAATTAACAGACAAATGATTTACACTACCACACTTGACACATTTTTTTAGGGGCATATTTATCAGGTGTGTAGTTATTGTGTTTGTTAATCCTACTTTACCATTCCTATTGTTTTTCTTTTTAGTATATGTTTTTACCTCTATTTTCTCAAGTCTGTCACTTAACTGTTTGACAGTCATGTGACCAACATTAGCCTTTTTCCCTTTCTTAGCTTGACTTGACTCTCCTGAAACAAAGTTCTTGGAAACAGACCCATACTTATCATTTATCTTGATTAATTTGGCTTTGCTAATGGGTTTGCTTACAGCCGACGGATGAGGATTTTTATCATTCGACGAATAACACTTTTTGTTATCCGACGGATAGTCCTCATCATCCGTCGAGTCTACATCTGTCAGCAACCCATCTACCAAAATAGGTTCTAGTTTCTCTTTATTCTTTTTCCAGGCTTCATCACAAAAAGACTCAATTTCTTGAACTTTAGTGATTTGAGCATGAACATCCCTGGATGTTTTCCATGCTTTAATCACCTCTTGTTCACGCTCGAGCTGCTTCTTCAAAATTTCTTCCTTTTTCAAGGACTCAATTAATTCCTACTTGGCAATCTTACACTCAATTTTTAGTTTCTCAAACTCAGCAAACTGAGACTCAAGCACATTATTCCTCTCACTTAAAAATAAGTTGTTTTCTTTGATTTTAGCATTTTCTTTAGTGAGAGACTTAAGTGTAACACGCAAATGATACAATTTCGTAGACATGTCATTTATTGCATCATTACACTCAGCTTTAGATAAATGTGCAAGGTTTGTAGTGATTACCTGATTGCTTGAGGAACTTGTCTCTGTTTCACCGGACTTGGCCATTAGGGCTAGATTGACATAGCTGACATCTTCATCTTCATCCAAACCATCAGCTGCCCAGTCATTCTCTTGTGTAATAAAAGCCCTTTCCTTTTGTTTGAGTAGATCAAAGTATTTTTTCTTATAATCCACAGACTCAAACCTTTTCTTACTGGAATCTGCCTTTCTACACTCATTTGCAAAATGCCCTGCCAAGCCACATTTGAAACATTTGAATTTTGACTTATCCACCATGTTTCTATTTGGCTTGGCTGCTCCAAAGTTCTTCTTGAACTTGAGCTTGGCAAATCATCTTGAAAGAAATGCTAGGTGCTCATCAATGTCCTCCATATCATCTTGGCTCAATGAATCTTCACTTTCTACAGCTAGCCCCTTACCCTTATTCTTACAGACCTTTGAAGTTGATTCTACAGCTTCCATTTTCACTTCCTTCTCCTTTTCCAGATCAGTAACTAGTGTAATGGATCCTCCTTTCTTCTTTCCTCTCTCCATTCTTTCAACCTGCTCTATCTCAAGCTCATAGGTCTTCAGAATGCCATACAGTCTCTCCAAAGTAAACTCCTTATAATCTTGTGAGTTTCTCAATGAGACTGTCATTGGTTTCCATTCCTTTGGAAGAGATCTGAGAAATTTCAGATTGGAGTCTTTAGTCTAATAGACTCTTCCATGCAATTTAAGAGCATTTAGTAGTTTTTGGAATCTACTAAAAATGTCAGTGAGTGACTCACTTTCTTCATTGTGAAAATGCTCCTATTGCTGAATCATGAGCTGCATTTTATTTTCTCTTACTTGCTCAGTGCCATCACAAATTGTCTGTATTGTGTCCCACACTTCCTTGGCAGTTTTGCAGTTGATGATGTTATCAAACATGTCTGCATCAACACCATTGAACAGAATGTTCATGGCCTTTTTATCTTTCCTGACTTGTTCAATGTCAGGATCAGACCATTCATGCCTTGGCTTTGGAACAAATGGCTCGTTTCCTGTTGCAGCTCTCATTGGAACATGAGGGCCTCTTTCTATGCAGTCCACATAGGCCTCATCTTGAGAAAGCATATGAAGATGCATCTTTACCTTCCAATGATGGTAATTATCTTTATCAAGAAAAGGAATCTTGACTCCAACATCTTTCTAGTTCATCTTGCTGAATTGTTTTGATCTTTAAACTCTTTATAGATTAAGAGCTTGCTCTAATACCAATTGTTAGTCCCTTAACAATATAGCAAGAATTACAGAAGGGGGGTTGAATGGAATTCTTGAACCTTTTTCTCGAAATAAAAATGTTCAACTCGATTATAGATATATTTGTTTTGATTAGCACAATGCGGAATGTTAACTTAATTGAATCAAAACATAAGTAATTAAAAACAAGAGTCTGTAAAAACTTTCTGGTGGATTTAAACAATTCCACCAGAGATATATATATATAATATATCGAGAGGACTCTGTGTGCAGAAATGCTCACAGCTGCTTACAAATGGAACTACTGAAAATACAGGAAATGCTAAAGATTCTGCTTACAAAGATTTCTCTGTTTTTGTGTTTCTCAGCTATCTCAGTTATTTTTCTATTTGCTACTCTCTTGGTTTATATAATACCAAGATTACAAAGTCAAAAAGACTGAACAAATATAAAATCTAACAGTCTTAAGCTTTCCTGCTTTTCGTCGTCTATTATCCAGTTAATGGGCTTCCACAGTGTCTAGGAGAAAGAGGATATTTTCTTGAGAGAGAATAAAATAAAAACAGTTGAATTTGAGAATGATAAAAGAAAATAATTGGAATGAACTAAGCTTTTATACTACCTCAAAAACAACGGATGAAAATAATAAAGAAAAGTAAATTACCCAATAGAAATTGCCTAAAATAGCCGTTTAAAAATAAACTGTAAAAATTCCACCCATTATCTGTCGTGTAATACTTACAAACTTTAAGTATACTCGATGAATAATGTTCAGGGAATTAACGGTTAAGATTTAGACAATTCGACGGATGAGGATAAACTGTTATCCGTCGAATTTTAAAAGATTCTAGAAAAGTAATTGATTTTTATTTGCACATTGTATATCGACGGATGACTCAACTCGATGGATAATGGTCATCCGTCGAGATACAAATTTTGACTTAGCCAAAATTTCATCCATGACTAAAAATCAGTTAAATTTCTGGCTACATTTCAACTTGCAAAATAACTCAGATAAATTCAAGAGTAATTAAGCATACCTAACTCACTTACCAACCTTGAAAAGGTGGATTCATCTAGTGGCTTGGTAAAGATATCTGCAATTTGCTTCTCACTTGGAACAAAATGTAACTCTACAGTACCATTCATTACATGTTCCCTTATGAAATGGTACTTGATGTCTATGTGCTTTGTCCTTGAATGTTGCACTGGATTTTCAGTGATGGAAATTGTACTTGTGTTATCACAGAAAATAGGAATCCTTTCAACTTGCAAACCATAGTCTAGCAATTGATTTTTCATCCATAAAATCTGTGCACAGCAACTGCCAGCAGCAATATATTCAGCTTCAGCTGTAGAAGTAGAAACTGAATTTTGCTTTTTACTGAACCAGGACACAAGCTTGTCTCCTAAAAATTGACAGGTTCCTGTTGTGCTCTTTCTATCAATTCTGCACCCTGCATAATCTGCATCTGAATAACCAGTTAGATCAAAACCAGAATCTCTAGGGTACCAAATGCCAAGTTTTGGTGTTCCCTTGAGATATCTGAAAATTCTCTTAATAGCTATCAAGTGAGATTCTCTAGGATCAGCCTGAAATCTAGCACATAAACATGTAGCAAACATTATATCTGGCCTACTAGCTGTTAAGTACAGAAGTGAGCCAACCATGCCTCTATAGCTTGAAATATCCACAGACTTTTCAGTAGTGTTTAATTCAAGTTTAGTTGCAGTGGCCATGGGAGTTTTTGCAGATGTGCAATCCATTAGATCAAACTTCTTTAAAAGATCAAAAATATATTTAGTTTGACTAATGAATATTCCATCACTAACTTGTTTAACTTGTAAACCAAGAAAGTAAGTTAGTTCTCCCATCATACTCATTTCATACTTACTCTGCATCAGTTTGGCAAACTTTTTACAAAGTTTCTCATCTGTAGATCCAAAAATAATATCATCTACATAAATTGAACAAGTATGCTAGAGCCATTAACATTTCTGAAAAATAAAGTTTTATCTACAGTACCTCTTGTAAAGTGATTTTCCAAAAGGAACTTTGATAAAGTGTCATACCAGGCTCTAGGTGCTTGCCATTAACATTTCAGTCCATAAAGTGCTTTCAGTAGATAATAGACATACTCTGGAAAATTTGGATCTTCAAAGCCAGGAGGTTGACTAACATACACTTCTTCCTCCAAATCTCCATTCAGAAAGGCACTTTTGACATCCATTTGATAGAACTTGAAATTGGCATGGGCTGCATAGGCTAAGAAGATTCTGATGGCTTCAAGTCTTGCAACAGGAGCAAATGTTTCATCAAAATCTATTCCTTCTTGCTGGCAATAGCCTTTAGCAACCAATCTGGCTTTGTTCCTTACTACTATGCCATTTTCATCCATCTTGTTTCTGAATACCCATTTGGTGTCTATTGGATTCTTTCCTTTAGGCTTGGGTACCAGCTTCCAAACTTTATTCCTTTCAAATTGGTTTAGCTCCTCCTGCATAGCTAAAATCCAATCAGGATCTAACAACGCTTCTTCTACCTTCTTTGGTTCTTCCTTTGACAGAAAGCTGCTGTATAGACATTCTTCCTGAGTTGCTCTCCTTATTTAAACTCTAGAAGAAACATCACCAATAATCAGTTCAAAGGGGTGATCTTTTGTCCATTTCCTTGGTTGAGGTAGATTAGCTCTAGATGAAGAGACCTCAATGTTGTCTTGATGTGTGATTGAGTTTTGATTGCTAGAAACTCCCCTTGAGTTTGTGGATCTTTGATTTGAGAAAGGGGTACTTTCTATGGGTGATCTACCTTGACTTCCTGCTCCTTTTGATAACCCGACGGATGGTGAATTTTGAGTACCGACGGATGAGGCAGGTTGTCTTCCGACGGATAACACAGATTGCCTTCCGACGGATGAAGCATTATGTAACTCGACGGATGTTGAGTTTTTGCTTCATTAGTGGTAGATTTGTCTGCATTATCCTTAGACACTATTTCTTGATCACTCTCATCATCACTTTCATCACTGACCATCTCAACATTGTCGAATTTGAGGCTCTCATGGTAATCTCCATCTTTCAGTCCATCAATCTTTTTATCATCAAACACAACATGTATAGATTCCATAACAATGTTGGTTCTTAGATTGTAGACTCTATATGCTTTACCAACAGCATATCCAACAAAAATTCCTTCATCTGCTTTAGCATCAAACTTCCCATTTTGATCTGTTTGATTTCTCAGAATATAGCATTTACAACCAAAGACATGAAGAAAGTTTAGAGTTGGCTTCTTGTTCTTGAACAATTGATAAGGAGTCATGCATCTTTCTTGATTAATCAGAGAGATGTTCTGAGTGTAGCATGCAATGTTTACAGCTTCAGCCCAGAAATATGTTGGTAATTTTGATTCTTCAAGCATTGTCCTTGCAGCTTCAATAAGAGATCTGTTCTTTCTTTCCACTACTCCATTCTGTTGTGGAGTCCTTGCTGCTGAAAACTCATGCAAGATCCCATTTTCCTCACAAAATGCTCTCATGACATAGTTCTTGAACTCAGTTCCATTGTCACTCCTGATTCTTCTAACTTTGAAATCAGGATGATTGTTAACTTGCCTTATGTGATTGATGATGATTTCACTAGCCTCATCTTTAGACTTTAGGAAATATGTCCAAGAGAACTTTGAGAAATCATCTACAATTACTAGGAAAAATCTTTTTTTTGAAATTGACAATACATTGACTGGTCCAAACAAATCCATGTGAAGCAGTTGCAGAGGCTCTTCAATTGCTGAATCAAGTTTCTTCCTGAATGATGCTTTGATCTGCTTCCCTTTTTGGCAGGCATCACACAGTCCATCCTTTGTAAACTCCACTAGAGGAATGACTCTTACTAGTTCTTTCTTTACCAGCTCATTCATGGTCTTGAAGTTTAAATGGGATAGCTTCTTGTGCCATAGCCAACTTTCATCTTGACTTGCTTTACTGAGAAGACAAGTTACAGATTCTGCTTTAGTTGAGTTGAAGTCAGCTAGGTACACATTTCCTCTTCTCACACCAATGAGAACCACTTTGTGGTTTTGATTGTTAGTCACAAAACAGGCTTCTTTGTTGAAGGTTACTGAGTTGCCTTTGTCACAAAGCTGGCTGATACTCAACAGATTGTGTTTGAGACCATCCACGAAGGCAACCTCTTCAATGATGACATTGTCCTTTGAAATCAAGCCATATCCCACAGTATAACCTTTGTTGTCATATCCAAAAGTAATACTTAGGCCAGCTCTCTCCTTAAACTCTGTGAGCAGGGTAGAATCACCAGTCATGTGTCTTGAACAGCCACTATCCAAGTACCAAAGATTCTTTCTGTTTCCCTGCACACATCAAAATCAAATCAAGTTGATTTTGGTACCCAAGTTTCCTTGGGTCCTTCCTTGTTAGCTTTCTTCTTCTGTTTCTTAGGTCTTAACTCATTTGACTTAGGAATTTCAGATTCTTCCTTAGTCATTTGGGTTGGGCCTTTTAAACCATTTAATGCAACAGAATTATCATGCATATTATGGCTAACAGGAAATGACATGCTTGGTGCAAACATGTTATTCCAGTAAGGCATGCTAAATGGCATTTGAGGCATATTGTATGCAGCATAATATGGATTAGGTGCAAATGACATATTAGTAAACTGTGCATTCATGTTCTGTGTAGGCATAGCATTAACAGGCATGGGAGGCATGGCATTCATGTTAGGAAATTGAGGCTGAACAGACATGGGAGTAGGCATGGTAGATTTGTAATTAACAGACAAATAATTTACACTACCACACTTGACACATTTTTTTAGGGGCATATTTATCAGGTGTGTAGTTATTGTGTTTGTTAATCCTACTTTACCATTCCTATTGTTTTTCTTTTTAGTATATGTTTTTACCTCTATTTTCTCAAGTCTGTCACTTAACTGTTTGACAGTCATGTGACCAACATTAGCCTTTTTCCCTTTCTTAGCTTGACTTGACTCTTCTGAAACAAAGTTCTTGGAAACAGACCCATACTTATCATTTATCTTGATTAATTTGGCTTTGCTAATGGGTTTGCTTACAGCCGACGGATGAGGATTTTTATCATTCGACGAATAACACTTTTTGTTATCCGACGGATAGTCCTCATCATCCGTCGAGTCTACATCTGTCAGTAACCCATCTACCAAAATAGGTTCTAGTTTCTCTTTATTCTTTTTCCAGGCTTCATCACAAAAAGACTCAATTTCTTGAACTTTAGTGATTTGAGCATGAACATCCCTGGATGTTTTCCATGCTTTAATCACCTCTTGTTCACGCTCGACCTGCTTCTTCAAAATTTCTTCCTTTTTCAAGGACTCAATTAATTCCTACTTGGCAATCTTACACTCAATTTTTAGTTTCTCAAACTCAGCAAACTGAGACTCAAGCACATTATTCCTCTCACTTAAAAATAAGTTGTTTTCTTTGATTTTAGCATTTTCTTTAGTGAGAGACTTAAGTGTAACACGCAAATGATACAATTCCGTAGACATGTCATTTATTGCATCATTACACTCAGCTTTAGATAAATGTGCAAGGTTTGTAGTGATTACCTGATTGCTTGAGGAACTTGTCTCTGTTTCACCGGACTTGGCCATTAGGGCTAGATTGACATAGCTGACATCTTCATCTTCATCCAAACCATCAGCTGCCCAGTCATTCTCTTGTGTAATAAAAGCCCTTTCCTTTTGTTTGAGTAGATCAAAGTATTTTTTCTTATAATCCACAGACTCAAACCTTTTCTTACTGGAATCTGCCTTTCTACACTCATTTGCAAAATGCCCTGCCAAGCCACATTTGAAACATTTGAATTTCGACTTATCCACCATGTTTCTATTTGGCTTGGCTGCTCCAAAGTTCTTCTTGAACTTGAGCTTGGCAAATCATCTTGAAAGAAATGCTAGGTGCTCATCAATGTCCTCCATATCATCTTGGCTCAATGAATCTTCACTTTCTACAGCTAGCCCCTTACCCTTATTCTCACAGACCTTTGAAGTTGATTCTACAGCTACCATTTTCACTTCCTTCTCCTTTTCTAGATCAGTAACTAGTGTAATGGATCCTCCTTTCTTCTTTCCTCTCTCCATTCTTTCAACCTGCTCTATCTCAAGCTCATAGGTCTTCAGAATGCCATACAGTCTCTCCAAAGTAAACTCCTTATAATCTTGTGAGTTTCTCAATGAGACTGTCATTGGTTTCCATTCCTTTGAAAGAGATCTGAGAAATTTCAGATTGGAGTCTTTAGTCTAATAGACTCTTCCATGCAATTTAAGAGCATTTAGTAGTTTTTGGAATCTACTAAAAATGTCAGTGAGTGACTCACTTTCTTCATTGTGAAAATGCTCCTATTGCTGAATCATGAGCTGCATTTTATTTTCTCTTACTTGCTCAGTGCCATCACAAATTGTCTGTATTGTGTCCCACACTTCCTTGGCAGTTTTGCAGTTGATGATGTTATCAAACATGTCTGCATCAACACCATTGAACAGAATGTTCATGGCCTTTTTATCTTTCCTGACTTGTTCAATGTCAGGATCAGACCATTCATGCCTTGGCTTTGGAACAAATGGCTCGTTTCCTGTTGCAGCTCTCATTGGAACATGAGGGCCTCTTTCTATGCAGTCCACATAGGCCTCATCTTGAGAAAGCATATGAAGATGCATCTTTACCTTCCAATGATGGTAATTATCTTTATCAAGAAAAGGAATCTTGACTCCAACATCTTTCTAGTTCATCTTGCTGAATTGTTTTGATCTTTAAACTCTTTATAGATTAAGAGCTTGCTCTAATACCAATTGTTAGTCCCTTAACAATATAGCAAGAATTACAGAAGGGGGGTTGAATAGAATTCTTGAACCTTTTTCTCGAAATAAAAATGTTCAACTCGATTATAGATATATTTGTTTTGATTAGCACAATGCGGAATGTTAACTTAATTGAATCAAAACATAAGTAATTAAAAACAAGAGTCTGTAAAAACTTTCTGGTGGATTTAAACAATTCCACCAGAGATATATATATATATATAATATATCGAGAGGACTCTGTGTGCAGAAATGCTCACAGCTGCTTACAAATGGAACTACTGAAAATACAGGAAATGCTAAAGATTCTGCTTACAAAGATTTCTCTGTTTTTGTGTTTCTCAGCTATCTCAGTTATTTTTCTATTTGCTACTCTCTTGGTTTATATAATACCAAGATTACAAAGTCAAAAAGACTGAACAAATATAAAATCTAACAGTCTTAAGCTTTCCTGCTTTTCGTCCTCTATTATCCAGTTAATGGGCTTCCACAGTGTGTTTTTATACATCTCGACGGCTGTGTGTCAGCTTTCACTGTTCAACTGCTGTTTGAATTCTTCATATGATCATCCGTCGACTTTCAGAACATCCGTTGATGATTTAATTGATCATCCATCGAATGCTATATTAAACATCCATTGATAGTCATTTGATCATCTGTCGATGGCTTTGTTAATCATCCGTCGATAGCTATTTTGGCACTTGACTCTATTTCACTTATGCAGAATTACAAGACATCATTTATGTACAATTAATCAACCTATTCTGCATATCTAGTTAATGTCAACATGACTTATATGCTACTACAGATTCTATACAAAGGTGCATACATAACTGTGCGACAAACTTATTATTATATAAGCTACTCACTCGATGGTAATAAGTTAATTATCCGTCGGGACTATAATGAGTTGTCCGTCGGGACTATAATTCTTATCCGTCGAGTGCTACATCATTTCACTAAGTAAAATCTACTTAGATGTGTTGTTTATGAAACCATCAAGTACACAACATATGCACAACAAAGGTATAAACATTCATCCAAACTTTGTTTAAGTTTTAAGTTTCAAGAAAAGTATGAATCTTGGATATAAGTATGGTTTTGATGATTGATTTGATATTATCTTGATGTTTAGTTAATTAGTTTTAATGTTGATGATTGTTGCCTCAATAACATGATGTTATTGAGAGGAGTTAGTGTTGAGATGATTATTTGATGATTGTTGATGGTGGTATAATGATTTAAGACGTAAACGAAACTTGAATCATAATTGTAACCTCGTTAAAACGAACAAAACTCAACTTAAGTTTCTGCAGAAGTTCCCGAATTAGTAAACTGTATTTTATTAAAACATAACGCATTATTATGATAGACAATGTTATAAGGATCGTTTAGGCACTTGAATCGCTTGATTCCGATTTACGGATCAAAAGTTATGACCATTTTAGTAAAAGGGAATTTACGCGACAAAACTGCTACAAATTATGAACTTTGTAAATATAAATAATCGACATAAAAATATTTATAAATCGTGAAATTTTTGCAGAGAGTAATAAATAGAGTTTATTAGCTTCCATAAAATTTCAAGTAAAAATGTTTATTTTTCAATTTTATAAAAATGTCGGAGCCGAGGTCGCGCGGAGTACGAATGTCAAAAATAACCACCTGTTAGGAAACTGCCACTTCGGGATTTTTACCACTGTTACCAGAAAACCATTTTCAAATGATGTGTTCTAAATTTTGTCTAGATTGCGCACGTGAAAAAGGTGTGTCAATTGAGTTAACTGTTCGAGAGATATCAATGTTTTAGTGAAAGCGGTTTTAATAGTAAAACTCCGTAGTTGACCGAATTTTTGAAATGCTTTTCACATAATTAAATTCATTTTATTAAAATGAAACTTTTAGCATAAATATTAAAAGCACTCAAGAAGCTCCTCGAGGTGGTTTCGTATTAAAATATTAATTTTATGAATCATAAAAATAATAGAGTGTGAGTCGCGTAATAATAATATTCGGTAAAGTCAAATCTAGAAGACCAATTTGACCGTCCGTTTCGACCAAGGAGTGATACTTATTTCGTGTCAGTCGAATAATGAAAATTATGAAATATTGAACTTATTAGAAATATAATTTGGTGATGAGAGTAGGAATACTGATTAAGATTATGATGTTTGTTGATTAGAAAACTCGGAACGAGAGGAAGTCGGGAAACGTATCTTGGACTCCAGGCAAGTTTTCAAACCCTACCTTTTTGAAACTGTTGTGTTGTGTTTCTTTTCAAATAATGTCGACATATACATGATGCTATATTTATGATGTTTTACGAATTATGTTATATAATATCATACGATATGATAATGATTTTGGTATATGAATATTACCGAATTTCAATCGATAACGCTAAAGAGTAGCGTTGTATATATGAGGAGTATATTTTAGACCAAGGATCGGTCAGTATAATTTTATGAAAACCCGGAAGTATTTCAGAGGTGTTTTATTTAAGAATACAAATACTATAGTAGAGCGTGATATATAAGTTATAAGACCGAGAGTCGGTCAGTTTTTATAAAGTATAAACTCGGGAATCATCTTGGAGATGTTTTGGACCATTAAAAGTCCGTACTTATTTTATTCCAAGGGACTCGATGTCCACTTGCGAAACATTAAATACCTCGAACTTTTATTAAAATGATTTCCAAAGATCGTATTCCCTCAACTATATATTACTTGAACAACAAATATTATTTCGGTTATTAATTTAATATAGGAGAAGTATTCTCCAACGATTATTCATTTCAAACTCGACCAATTATTAAAGGTTACTTTAAATTTCTTAAACATAAATTAGTTGAGGAATATTATTTTAAATATTCTTTTAAAGTATAATTATTCGAGGTTTAATTATTTAACGATTAATATTTAATTATTAATTATTTAAGGATTTATTATGATTTAAAAATCATAAAACCTGATTTATAATAATTTATGATTTTCGGAAAATCATTTGAATAATTTCAGACCGTCGGAGAATATTATCTCGACCTATTTTTTAAATATTTTGAATATAGTTTCAAAGGAAACTCCCCCCTTATTTAATTATCTGTTGACAACGGTCAACTCACATCCTTAGTACTTCCTCCGAAAATTTTGGAAGTGCGTATATATATATATATATACGCTAATAAGAAAAGTTGTTTTTATCAACAAGCAAAACGCTTGGGGGAACTTCGTTATGGTTCGAGTTCTCGAGATATGATAGAATTCTTTTAAAGGACAAGAGAGAGGTAGACTCTAATAATATGTGTATTGGAGAGACTACCAAAGGTAGCGCAGGCGAAGGTACTCTGTGTACTCAGAAACTTGTAAAGTATATGTATACCCAAAATGGGACACGGAGCCCGGATGCGGAAAAAGTGATAACCGGGATACGAAGGTGTCGTCCTTCTACTAGTAGAAAAGGTTACTATTTCCCGTATTACGACTGATCATCGTATGCGGCAGCTCTAGTGAATGTCCTATATTCTTGCAGTTGGAATTGAGATGCAATACCGTAACCCAAGCTTAGGTGCTGGGTTTACCATTAAGGTATTTGCAGACTAATAAGTCAATCAAAGAATTGTTTTGAAAAGAGGTGTGTATCACCAAGAAAACTACTTTGAATAAATACGTATCCTTGTACGGAGTAATATAATTTCCTTTAATAGTCTTATCATACTATTGATTATTATGGCTGGACATTATTGCTCATTCTTGCTTTCTTTTAAATGTCACTACACAACAGATTACCAGTATGCCGACATGGGACTTAGTCAATTGAAATCGTGGGGAGAATCCCGTACAGCTTTGTCTCAGGTGGACCAGAGTATCCAGATAGGTATAAGTGTTAGTAGTAATTATTGTAACTTCATATAGAGGTTACGAATAATTGTTTAAGATCCTGTAGAGTACATTTGAGTGTAATAAAAGATGATTACATTTTGTACATCATTTCTAAGGCTATAACTTGTGTGTGTGTGCATGATATTGGGGTCTGTTGGATTATTGAATCAATATAGGTTACACATGACTGAAGGATGGCGTGACGACCCAGATTCCTGACCCCGAATTTGGGGGCGTTACATCAAAGAAACCCTAAGAATAAGGAGAGTGAGGTGTGTGTAACCCAGCCTAGCCACACTGCAGTTTCCCAACAAATTGTAGTGCTTAATAAAGATTCAAGATCATTGCTAGTTGCATCCTCCCAAAAGGGTGTAACTATTGAAACAAGCTCTAAACCAAGAGCACATGCCAAAAGAGTTAGGGACACATACCAACCTAAAACTTATATAAGAAAAAAAAATATAAAACACTTGGGGATACATAGGGTGCACACACTGTGCAAACTGCAGTCAAAGACTCAGTTGTACCACCTTCTCAAAGTCAAATTGATGTGGCTCCTGTAAATGTGGAGTCACAGCTCTTATAATAGAAGCACCTCACACACAAAACTCACCCATAAATTCTTTGGATATGGACATGATTCACACATCAATTCCTGATTTTACATCTTTAACTCTCATGGAGAAGCCAAAATCTAAAGTAAGTGAGCATCATCTTTTAGATAATTTGTTGGCTACTGAGAAATCAGTGCAAAATCTCAAATCAATCACCACAGATTCAACAGTAGTTTCTACTCCAAATTCTGTCATTTTTACTATCTCGACGGATATCCTTCATCCGTTGACCAGTGATTGTATCTCGATGGATGTTCTTAATAGTAGTCATCCGTTGAAACTCTCAACTACTACCTCGACGGAAGTTTCTCATCCGTTAAATATCACCGAACCACTTGAAATTTCAACTATTCTTACAAGTGCAGATGATCTGGTGGTTGTACAATCACTCTTAGGATTGAGGGAATGTATTGAACAGAGTGAGAGGCTGAGTTGCTCTCAGGAAAAAGGAGAGGAAATGAGTGAACACATGCAAGCTATTTCTTCCAGCTTGGAAAAAGACAGTGAGAGGAGTCCCACCTTAGGAGGCGAAGATGAGGGTGTGAGCGTGGGAAGCCAAGGGGAGCCCTTGATGCAAAAAGAGAGAGATCAAGAGATAAAAGCAGGTACTGAAGAATGGGAAGAATCCATTGCTAGTGAGTTAAGGGATGCCAATGAGGTTGAAAAGAAGCAACTATTTCAGCAAGAATATCAAGATGTCTTAGACTCTGTTTGTTATGAAGCTGAGGAATTTACTCACCCTGTTCCAGCTTCTCAAACTTTGGTTGAACAGGACAATGAGGCTGCTGAGAGAATTCTCAACTTGGTGCACACAACAACTTTAATGATAAGGGCCTAGGATGTAATCAACTCACTTCCACCTGCAGCTGGTGATGATTTTGAGTTAAATTCTAGTGGTACATTTGGGGATGCTTCCAATGATGAAGAGGATTTGTTGGACATAGGTGGAGATACAGGTCCTAGCTCAAGCACAAAGACTCCAGCATGGATGTTTAGCAAAGACTACAGTGTGCATCATTTCAAATTAACTCTATTCCACACAATTCATCAGAATCAGACAGCTCTTCAGGCTACTACAGATGCCAACACCAATAGTCTTCTCCAAGCACACCATGAGTCTCTTCACTTGCACAAAATCCAATATCTCAAGCAAAATCAAGATGTGTCTGAAATCAAGATAGAGATTGGACAAGTCAAAAAGGACATCAATGAAAGATTGGAATCTATTCTTCCTGATACTACAATGAGAGATATTAACAGGCAACTCAGGACATATTCTGATCTCAGTAGCAAGGTTGACTCCTTGGACACTAGGCTAAAGGCCCTAGGAACTTCTATCACTAAAATTCAACTCTATCAAGCTCAACAGACACTCCTTCTTCAAAAATTGGTGGATGCACAAACCTCAAACTCTGCTCAACTTGATGCTAACAAAAAAGGGGAGAAAGTCTCTATCATTCCAGTTAGTCAAGGGGAGTCAGTTAGTGAGGGGGAGAAAGTGCTCAACATTAATGTTAGTAAGGTAATAATTCCAGAAATTACCTTACTAGAAAAATAGAAGAAGCTTGATGAGAAGATAAACAAGAAATTTGGTCCAATTGAGAAGCAAGACAAAGCTGTGAAACTTTTCTCACATTTCTCTCAATTGAGACCAATTTCATTCAATGAAATAAGCTTAGGGAATATAGAAAGGGGTCAACCCTCAGCAAAAAAATCTCCACAGGCTAATGTGATTTTTCATCCAAAGAGGAACTATCCGAAAAATTCAGACAAAAATCCATAAGACCTAGTCTTAAAACTCCTAATCTTGATGAGAAGAAGCTTCTTGGTAGATCTATTGCTTACTTCAAAGATCCCATAGACTCAGTCTTAAAGAAAAGAATTGCTAAAATTCACAGTAATGGCAAACTGATCTGTGTGGTGGCTGAACATCTACAGTTTGCAGAAGCTAAGAAAGAAGAAAAGGTGAGGCTCAAGCGACAACAAAGGCAAGCTTCCTTAGATGCCAAGAACCAAGCTAAGAAGCCTGTCACTACCGAATCTGTAATACCTATGGTGATAGCTAAAACTATGATTGAAGAAAAGTAAGAAGAACCAAAGCAGACAAAGAAACCAAGACTGAAATTCAGACCAAAGAAGAAGCTGGATTTTGATGAAGACAAGGAAGAGTACATGACAACCCAATTTAACACCTCAATCCTATCCAAACCAAAGAAAAGAAAGTCAAGAGTAATCAAAAAGGCCAAACTTATCAGACTTCAATCCAAAGCCTTAGCCAAACCCAAACCAACCGTCAACAAGGGAAATCAACTCTTCATCTGTGATATCAAGGAATTTTCAGACATAAATCTCTATTTGGATGAGCTAGAAGAAGTAAGAGTTATTGATGCTTACAAGCATCTTTCAGAGATATTGGTCTTTAGGTATAAAGGTGGAAGAGAGCTAACTTGGCCACTTCAAAGAATTCTCAATGAAGGCTATTTTGTCCTGGTAAAGATTTTCTCCTCAATAAAGAAGAACTTTGGATTCAATATTGTTGCCAAAAAGATGGTACTGTGTTATATATATTTATGATGTCATGTCTAATAATAATTTGTGTTTAGTTTTTTAGATCTTAATTAACAGGACAAATCAGGACTTAACTGGAAATCAGTACTTATACTGAAGTCAGGACTTAAGATATCAGAACTTAAGTTATCAGAACTTAAGTTATCTGAAGATAGTTATGAGGAGATAATATCAGGACTTAAGGAGACTTTCAGATAAGGAAGGCGGCTGATTGAAAGGAAAGAAGATCAAGACTAAAGCAAGAGGAGATATGCCTGAAGAAGAATTTTATGAAGAATAGAATACTTAAAAGAAAAGATAACTAGTTGATATATTTTACGATGCAGAATTATATTCAATATCAGTTAGAAGATTATCTTGTAACTGTGTGTCTATATAAAAACAATATAGGGTTTACACTATAAGTGTTATCTTAATCGAGAATATTATTCATTGTAACCCTAGCAGATCTCATGATATTTGTTCATCACTGAGAGAGAACAGTTCTTTGTAACAGAGTTTATTGTGTTGAATAAAATATGTGTTATGTTACTTGAATTCTTATATTCGATTTGATTGTAGTAAATACTGTATTCAACCCCCTTCTACAGTGTGTGTGACCTAACATACTGAATAAAATTGAGGAGATAAGGAATACATGGAGAGGCCCAAATGCACTCCCAAGAGTCTTAAATATCCCATACACAGGAAATAGAGTGCATTTGAGGCCATACTGGTTGATGAAGTTCAAGGATGGGAAATGCACCAGAAGATTCTTCAGATTCGAAGAACAGCTAAAAATTTGAAGCAATGAAACTCTCATGGAGATGTGAGAAATGATGGATCAAACAAATGAAGATTAATTTAAATTCTATAGGCAACTTGAACACCAGATTGAAGAAAATAATGAGAAATTGGGAAAAATGTTCAGATAGTCAAGTTAATAAGCTAAATTTGCTCAGTCTAGAGGAACACCTTGAAAATGGCTTGTGAGATTCTCTATAACCCTTTCTC
This sequence comes from Apium graveolens, assembly GCF_009905375.1. Lineage (NCBI taxonomy): Eukaryota > Viridiplantae > Streptophyta > Magnoliopsida > Apiales > Apiaceae > Apium > Apium graveolens. Next base: position 185,325,975 of record NC_133655.1, on the reverse strand, counting down.
TGTTTAATTTTCAATAAAATGCAGAACTTATAAATTTTATCTACTATAAATCAGTCTGTATTCATAAGGTATTTTGTTACCATCAAGTTCCTCTTAATTTATGCCTACAATTCATTTAGACATAAATTGGGGGAGATAGTTAAGAATATGTTGTGTACTTGATGATAAGTTAAACACCTTAGTAGATTTAATTAAGTGTTTTTGTAGCTTTCAACGAATGATCAATTTAGAATCCATTGAAAGAGTAGCTTATGTATCAATAAGTCTTATAACACATTTCTGCTTTCTGCTATACCTTGAAGATCTAGAAGTTGTAGGACATTCAAAGTTATGTTGACTAATAATGTGATATGCAAGATACATTGGCTAATTGTAAATATTAGATGCCTTGTAATTTTGTATAAGTGAAATAGAGTTAACTGCTATGGAAGACTTTCAACGGATGATTCTACAAGGCTTTGACGGATAACCCAAGTCACCCTCGATGGATGATCTAGTGAAGCTTCGAAGGATGATTTAACACATTTTCAACGGATGATCCAATGAAGTTTCAACAGATGTTTAAATTCAAATAACAATTGATAGTGTATTAGTGTCGTACTGTCTATTACTGAAATAATCAGTTTATTATTAATCATTCTTATATAAGATATACACTATACACGAAATATTTCTCATCAATTTTCGTACTCTTATCTCTTCGCACAAACCCTAATTTTTGAATGGCTACCACTGAGTCTGTTTTTTCATTCTCTACGATTAAGTATGTGTTTAATCACACAACTTTTCCAGCTACAAATTTTAAAGCCCCTTTGCATGAAGCTGACATTCCTGATGTTTTCAGAGTAATTCAAGATTTTTTAGCCCAAAGTGATATTGGGTATGCTCTTACTACTCCTTCTAGAATTTGGTTTAAACAGATTATGCAAATTTGGGAGAATTCAACTGTTTATGCTGAGAAAGGGATCATTCTATTTATTAAGAATATGTTGTGTACTTGATGATAAGTTAAATAAAACATCTTAGTAGATTTAATTGAGTGTTTTTGTAGCTTTCAACGAATGATCACTTTAACATCCATTGAAAGAGTAGCTTATGTATCAATAAGTCTTGTAACACATTTGTGCATTCTGCTATACCTTGAAGATCTAGAAGTTGTAGGATATTCAAAGTCATGTTAACTACTAGTGTGATATGCAAAATAGGTTGGCTAATTGTAAATATTAGATGCCTTGTAATTTTGCATAAGTGAAATAGAGTTAACTGCTATGGAAGATTTTCAACGGATGATTCTACAAGGCTTCGACGGATGACCCAAGTCACACTCAATGGATGATCTAGTGAAGCTTCGATGGATGATTCAACACATTTTCAACGGATGATTCAATGAAGTTTCAACGGATGTTTAAATTTAAATAGCAGTTGATAGTAACTTGATAATCACATGGTTTGATTAGATGCAAATGGAATGTGGCAGCCTTTTTATAGGTTTTAGAGAACAAAGAAGTATTTCCATTTCCATGCTAACTTGAAGATATTCAAAGATGCTGGATAGAGAAATGAAGAAGCATGTAATTAGACTAAGAAATATTTTGTCATATTTGTTTGTCTTATTATCATGTAACTTGGTGAGATATAAACCAATGGTAGCAAGTAGAACTGTATCAAGTTAGTAAGTAATTTACCAGAGAAATAGAAAAAGTTATATCTATAAAGAATTTCTCTGTTCTTTGTAAGTTCTACTTGTAAGCAGCTGTGTGCAAACCTTGGATCACAAAGTTCTCGATTATATATATATATATATATCTTCTGGAAATGTTCAATCCATCAGAAAGTTTTTAAATACTTGTATTTGATTACTTTATGTTTGATTTCTTCAATACTTTCATTTTGCACCTTAGCTAAATCAAACACAGTTATATATTTAAGATAAAACAGTTCTTAAAATAAAAAAGAAACCGGAATTACATTTAACCCCCTTCTGTAATTCTTTGTTAAATTGTCTGGGAATAACATTATTCACTTACAAGAATAAGGAATATGGGATCAATGCATTTGTAGTTGAGGCCGATTTGAAATTGCCTGCACTAAATGGAAGGACACCAGTAGTGACTCATACTGCAACTCTCTTTGATTGGGTCAAAGGGATTGGCCATAACATTAGGTTCACTAAAGCTAGGGAAATGTTCAGAACTAAGCTCAGAAAAGAATGGAATTTCTACTTTGCTTGTATAAGTAGAGCCATTCTGAATAAGGTATCTAACTTTGATGCCCTTTCATTATCTTCACTACAAATTGGTTACTCATTGATATATGGTCATGCTTTTGATTATGGTAACACTGTTATGCATTTCCTGATAGCTCAATTTAGTGATAAAGCTAGTGGTGTTGGTTACACTAGGTTTTTACAATTGATTTTTACATATCTTTTACCAGGTGAAAGTTTTGAAAAAGATGAATTACAACGAAAACAATAAGGTTCTCAGAGAGTTTCTCACAACTTTAGAGAAGATCGTTCCATCTTTGAGTATCAAATATCAAAGTAGAGTGACAGGGTTCTCGAATAAGTTTTCTCACAACTCTAAAGAAGATTCCATATAACCTATTCAATTTCAAATCAAAAGTAATGCATATCATTCGTTGTAAAATTTATAAATCTTTCACTTTTATACTTTATCAAAGAACCCTTGATTGGAATATCCATCTTTTAAATATAATATGGGTGATCAGCCCGTACTGACCTCCATCCGGTCATTAAGGAACCTATGGCATTATTTTAACCTATATTATAACGACCCGTATATTTCTGTAATATTTAAATATATAATTATTGCGTAGATAATTAATAAAGAAGTTTATATTATTTATGGTCACCATGTTTATTTATTATTGTTTGTATGTGATTGTTGGATTACGTGGTGTGTTTTTTTTATGATTAACTGTTGCACAATGTTATTTTTGTTTCACTTTTAAAAAGTGATTTTATGACAATTCTATTTTCAAAATTATTTGGGTTGTCTCTAAAATTATTTTTATGATTTTATAATCTTACTAATTATTTTTGGGATTTTATAAAATTTACAAATCAATATTCTACTAATTATTTATTCTTAAATAATTTTCTGAATTCATTTAAATTGTAAAATCCTAATTTAATTCTTGAATTCTTCAAAAATTATGAAACTCAGATTTTACTATGTTTACAATATTCTGAGAATTTTAAAATTATTTTGGTAATTTTCGAGATTAATCTTACTCGCATGTTGTTTCGTTATTCCATTTAATACGGGTATAAGTTGTGCTTGTAAAGTGCTTTAAAAATTATGAAAATTTTATTTTATTAACTCTCGAATATTTTGAGAATTTTGGTATTAAAATTTTAATTTTTCGATAAATTTTAAAACGCAGTTGGTTCGTCAAACTAGCAAAAACGAACCAAAAGCTTTACAGATTAGTATGGCAGACACGTGTTAATCAGAAATGGGAGTGTGGCAATTTGTTGTACACGTGCCCTGTGTATATTTTTCCCCTTTTATTTTTTTCCTCTCATGGGTTCAACATCAATCTCTTATTTCTCCTCTTGCATCTCTCGATTTCTCTGACTCTCTCTCTATGTTCTCTCGCAAATCATCTCTCTCATCTTTCTCCCTCTCCATCCTGTTCTTCCGCCTCTCGCGATTGCTCGCCATTGTTTTCCGGCTGTCCCTTTTTCCGGTTGGTTCTGTGCCTCTTAGTTCAGTTCCGTGTGTATATATATATGTGTGTTGTGTGTGTAATGGTGTGTGAGTAAGTGTGTGTGTTGTGTGCGTGCGTTGGTGTATGTTAGTGTGTGCGGTGCGGCCGTGTTTCAGCCGTGTTTGTGGTTGTGCTTCACCTCTGTCTTCCCTGTTCTTTGTTGGGCTGTGATGTGAGGCCCGTTATTGGGCCTGGCAGTTGGGCCAGATCGATTATTGTACAATTGGTTTTGATGTGATTTATTTGATTTTATTTGCAGGAATATTGTTGACTGATTTCATGAAATAAATAATTTCGTGCGGGATTTTTAATAAATCGGTGAAATTTATTAGGACACCCCTATATTTTCATGCACCAAAAAATTTGCCGCCGCGTGCGATGAATTTTTACGAGCGCGCGGTGGACGGTGATGACTCTGTTCTGAGTCCTAAATATTTTAATAAATAAAATAATTTGTATGAATTATTGTCGGGACTAAAAATGTAGTTATGTGACGATTCAGATTGATTTTGTTGGGATTTGACGTCGGTTGATGTTTCGAGTGGTAGGCCTATAAACAGAGGAGTCGCTGTCCAAATTTTTTTCTAAAAATTACCTTAAATTACGAATCGAGTATATATATCTCGTTTAATACAAATTGATCCTTGATTTTTATGTGCACTATTATTGCGTATATGTTATTATTATTAATGTACATACGAGTCGAGAATTATATCGTTGGGTAATTAATTAGTGAGGAAAAGTCAAGCATAATCGGTCGTTTAACCTAGGTTGTTTCGATTTCGTAAGCTTGAGTCGAAGAACCCAATAGTTAAAGTCAATTAGAGTTAAGCCAGAGTTAGTGCAAAGCTTCGCAAGGCAAGTACCCCTGAACTAATCTTTTACAGTTCAGTATATATGAATAGTTATTGATTTAAATTATGTACTGGAACAGAACGTTTTAAGTTACCTATTCCCCGAATTTAAATATGTTTTATTAACTGATGTTTTGGGGAAAAAGTAACTTCTGAAAATGCCTATCTCTAGACTGTGATTAAATTAAAAAAAGGAATTTTTAGAATGTGTGCTGTAATCGTTTAAAAAGAGATATGTGTAAATGATTTTGGAAACTGGATAAAAAAAATGAATCAGATATTGGATGGTCAGTGGCGTAAGAGGCCCGTTATTAGGTAACGGCCCAGCATGGTTGCGTAAGAGGCTAAGTCGGATGCGCGCACTGGTAGGCCGCTTAATCCAGCATGATAGAGACCTAGCTAGTCTCTGAGTTCCGGAACAAAATTTATGGTGGGACAGACTGATCAGCTGTCCCTAGAATTCATCTATGTTTATATCTGACTTTGGTTTAGTGGTTCCCGTAACAGAACAAATGGTTTACGATCCCCGTAACGGGATAGGTGATTTATGGGTCCAGCAATGGACAATGGTTTTCGAAAGTAAATAGCATGCTAAAATTGAACTCTGGTATTTTGACACAGCACACTAGAGATGATGTTATTTTGCAGAGCATGCTAGTTTTGATATCCAGTTTATACCTGTTTTACGGATTGTTCATATACTAGTTTGATATTTATTCCTATACTGTTTCATATTTTTGGTGACATCAGCCCCTGACCCCGGGGTTGAGGCCGTCACATATATATTGGACTAGCCCCGCTAGCCTCTTATGTGACTGGACTTGTCCCACTAGCCTCTCACGTCTCTATCCAATCTTTAGGAATTCATTTGGAAAACCTTTTTATTGGAAGGCATAGAAGTTTTAACTAAATTCAATTTAACATTACCAATTTGTGAAATCATTTGGACTCATTCAAGTCAAAATTCATTCTTAGGTTCAATTCAAGAATTCAAGGGGACTAAGAATTTGGAAATACAAAGGGATCGTAAGTTGAGAAATGATCAATCATTAAGCAGGGTATAACAAGGTTATTATCAGGATAGTTTCAAAGAATGGCACATGAACATGGCACAAGTTTACTATCATAGGGATCTAGGTTAACAAGGTATTGAATATGAAGATTCATTACGTCACTTAGGGTCAAAGGATCACAAGGATAACAAAAATATAAAGAAAACAGGGTATAAGTACTTGAAAAAAGGGCTACTATCAGGGTTTATCATAAGGTTCAATAACAGTATTACGAAGATTCTTTACTCTATCAGAGCATATCATCAATATCCTCTCTATAACCAATTCACAATAGAAGGCAGAGTTACTTGCCTCAAAAAGCTTTAATGTCTCACAGAATTTGAGCTATTGCCACCTAAGACCTCTTTCCTTTTCTAGCATGAATTCCTTCTATTTCCATATCTATAATACAAAACGAACCATAATTAGAAACCTTATCAATTCCTAACATTTCTCAGAATGTCTAACTTTCTATCTACCCTAAACGTGATATTCGCTTATCTTATATAAATATATCACACATAACACATAATTGGTTAACACCTTTTGTAATAACCCCAATTTTTGGGAAATTTTGAAACCCTTATGAATAGTGTTTTTGCTGAATGAGAAAACTTTTCATGCCACACTATATAGGGGTTCTGATATGGATATTCTGAGATTTTATTAGTACTTTATATGGGATATAAGTGTATGTAAAGATCGTCAGAATCCAAATCCGAACACTTTGATTTTTCCCGGAAATCCAATAGATACGGAAAGAATTGAGTATAAGGTAACAGGATAAAAGGATTTAAATTAAAGGATTATAATAGAGGATCATAAAAAGGAATATAATGTATTGAGAAAGGTTAAGGGAACCTAAGTAATAAGATCCCGGGTATGATCCCTCAAACGATAAACGAAAACGAAAGTTAAGCGAACAGTATAACAGATCAGCGGTCATTAGGCAAACAATTAGGAAGTTAATCAAAGGGATTAGAGAGGATGATGTCACCCAACCAATGAGAAGAGGACAAGGAGGGGAGGATGACATCATGAGGATGACACAAGCATGACATGGGAAGGAAGGAGATGTGGTGGCTTTTTAACCACACAAAATCAAGGGCAACTAGGTAATTTACTAAAACAAACACAAAAATCAAACCAACCAAGCCAAGCAAATCATTTTTCATCAAAATCAAAAAGAAACCAAGGCATTGTTTTTCATGCTCTCGGCCAAAACAGAACCAGCACACTAAAACTGCTGTATCTCCTTCATTTCTCACTCAAATATTGTGTTCTATAGCTCATTGGAAAGGTATTGAGATGACCTACAACTATTGTTCACAAGTCTCGTCCAAATAATCATGGTAAGACCCTCATTTTTACAGTTCTTTAAATCGGACTTTTAGAAACTTCAAAGCCTAACTTTGTGTTCTTGATTTCTTTGGAAAGATCAAGCTTGTAGGAGGCTCCCTAAGGCTTCCTAGCAACTTAACACCTCCCAAGGAAGGTATAAACTTCAAACCCTAGCCTTTACTTTATTTGTTAGTAAGTTTAATGGTTGGTTTTGTGAAATGAGAAGCATGGATTGTGATTATTAGTAGTTTGGTTTGATTTGGAAGTGTTTTGGTAATTGAAGCTTGATTATAGTTCATAGGTCTTGATTGTGGTTATTTGAGTTGAAAACCTTGGAGATTATGGACTGATGTGGTATGGTTTCGGTGAAGTTTTGTTGTATTGATGGTTATGAGTTGGTTGGTGGTTAATTGGAGTAGTTTAAACATTGGTAATCGCGTAAACATAGCCGTCGTAATGTCCGATTTACTTTAGACTGCTTTTGTTCATAACATTTGGACACGAGAACTCCCTGCTAGATTATGACCATTGCCATGTTTAGATAGTTCATGTTACGAGCTTCGTTTTGATATGTAGTTCGTTTGATTCCGATATACGGTTTAGGAGAAACGACCGTTTCAAGTAACGGCATTTCGCGAACGAATCATTTCCCCTCGCCTTACTTTGAAACATAGGTTAAAGACCAAAAAGGGTTAATTAATGTATGAAACAATTATGGTAAGAGTGTTAGGCAGTTGGTAAGACACTCGCGAAGGAATCGCTTTAAAACTCATAATGGTTAATTTATTAAAAATGGTGGAGCCGAGGGTACTCGAGTGACTTAAGAGAATCAATAAGCGCAAAACAAGCGTTAGAGTCTAAGTTAGTTAAAGTATAGATTTACAAGTGCCTTTGGTTTAATTCCAACTTACTTATTGTTTATAGGTTACCAGACTCGTCCCGAACCTTTTATCACCCCAAGTCGCTCAGACAAGTTTTCTACCCGTTATAACTGTTGTTGTGATGAATATATGTATTTGCATTATCTTGCGATAGATGCATGTTGGTTAATTAGCAAATGATGCAATATATTGAAGCATGCTGCTATGGTATATATATATGCATGCCTGTTTCGCATTCTTTCCATATATATCTGTTGATTCAGTTGATAATACCTATGCTAGAGGATAGCGGTAATTTGCATATACCCTTAGTACAGGGACCCAAAGGTGAAAATATTTTCTAAAACCGGGAGTCGAGGATCCCGAGTAGATTTTGTATATATGGGTATAAATATATATATATATATATACTTATATATATATATGGTCATAGTTTTCAAAACTATTAATCGAATAAGGTTTATTCGATAACTTTAACTTTATTTTATTATTGAATATTATTTCGAATATTATTCGAAGGCGTATGACTCATTTATATTAAATGAATATTATTTTGAATATTCATTCGAGGACTTATGACTCCTTTTATTTTATTAATGAATATTATTTTGAATATTCATTCGAGGACTTATGACTCCTTTTATTTATTTATCTGAATATTATTTGAATATTCATTTGAGGGCTTATGACTCTTTTATATTATTTATTGAATATTATTTTGAATATTTATTCGGGGACTTATGACTCCTTTTATTTATTTATCTGAATATTATTTGAATATTCATTCGAGGGCTTATGACCCTTTTATTTATTTATCTGAATATTATTTGAATATTCATTCGAGGGCTTATGAGTCTTTTATATTATTTATTGAATATTATTTGAATATTCATTCGAGGGCTTATGACTCAGTTTATATTATTTAATGAATATTATTTGAATATTCATTTGAGGATCTATGACTCCGATTATTTGCTGAGATATATTCTGTATTTTATTAAAGAATAATGTTTCGATAATCAAACTTATTTTCGATTATTCAAATAAAGATAGTACTTTCATATAAGTATATCTTTGGTTATTTAATACTCATTTCAAGTATAAGTCTTACAACTTCTACTTCAATTATTTGTATAAAGATTATTCTTTATGGAAATATTATTTAAATAATAATATTCAGACATTTTCTAAATATATTGGGACTGATTTACTTCATTAAATCAGCATTACTCCAAACACTCTTTAAAGTGTTTTCGAGTCTTCAAAATGATTTTTAAAAGTTAGAGCGGATCCCAAAACTCATTTTTATATTTAAGATCTTCCTTTTAAAGGGGATTTAAATACTCGTTCAAAACCTGAGGGATCCGGCTCTATGGTGTATTTTATATTCGCAACAAGGTTGCTGTTTTGATAAATGAATTGATTACTTGCCCAATGTTCGGGAAGTAAGCCCATCTAATTGAGTCGGCATAAGCGACAGGCCGGGGTACGGTCTATCAAAGTGTAAGTGGCTGGGTGGCAGTCCATCAACGCGTGAGTGGCCGGGTAACGGTCTAGCGCGAGGTCCTAATGCGGCCAGGGTGATGACCGGTGAGGAATTCATCCATCTACAGTAGAAAAGGTTACTTATTGGTATCTTTGCCTGATCAGCAAGATATCTGGTTTATGCCAAAATTCTTTTCCTTTCCAAAATTCATTGGATATTATAACTCTGTTCATACTTTACATGACAGAGATTTTCAGGAAATGTATGAGATATATATATATATATATGGATATATATATCAGGACTTAATGAAGTATCTCGTAACTTCATTATTTATAATGATATTTCAAAGATTGAATCTATTCAAGTCTTATCTTATAGTCTCATCTGGGTGATGAACTTTGAAACTGATTATAACTTGAACGGTGGTAGTTCAAGTAGTATGTGGATATAAAGTATATTGGAGTATCTTGTAACTTCATTTTTTTTTAAACTTATATCTAGTAAATGATTATCTTATGCATGACAAAGATTTTCAGAAAAACGTTGAGACAAGGTTAGATATATGAGATCACCTTGCAACGGTATTTTTATACAGTTATACACTGGAACTCTGTGTGTATTATGCATGGAAGAGGACTTCCAATATTTTGAAAAGTATATATGTATATATACTGAATATTTTGCGACTTCATCGCATTAAGATATCAAACTTGGTTCATTTCTTTTGACCAAGACTTTCATGAGTACTATGAGAAGGCTCATATACTATTAATCATTATACATATTATTTTGGTGGGCTTGCTGCTCACCCTTGCTTTCTTCTTTCATCACACAACAACAGATAGAAAAGATGAACAGAACCAAGCTCCCGATTCGCAAGCGATTAGGAGACGTTCCGCAGTTTTCTAGAAGCATTGATGCCGCCGTAGCTGAGGTAGGAACTACCAATAGGCTAGGCTTTCAACTTTTGATGTACCAGATTTATTTATATTTATGAATTGTAATAATGGCAAAGAAATGTAAATTTATTCAGAAAACCTTTTAAGGTGTATTGGCAGATAATTGTGGAATAAAATGACTTGTGGTTATTTTTGGATGTTCATCTCTGAGACTATAACGTGTGGTGTGTGTGTTTATTGTGGGGTCACAGTACAGAGTAGTTGAGTAATTATTAAGATTGGGTGTTATTAAGGGAAATGGAACTCGTGACGACCCGGATCCCCGACCCCGGATCTGGGGGTGTTACAGAAATGGTATCAGAGCTAAGCGTTATAAACCTCAGAGATGATGGGACGTTAAGATAATAAGTTCACTAAGATAATAAGAACTCTTGCCAAGTTCATAGTCGGACTACCTAACGTAGTACTGACAGTTAAAACCCTTATGGGAACCCTTATAAATGTAGCGATAGAAGCGTAGTTCGTTATCGTATATGGTAGCGGGACTCCGAACCCTGAAGTTGAGGAACATCAACGCGATGATGTTTTATTACTAATTGGAGATCAGATTGTGGATCCAATAGAGCGTCCTAACGCAGGACCGGATGATGTTGATATTGAGGATGTAGCGGTTGAGGATGTTGTCCTAGAAGGGATAGTTGCTGAGGAGGATCCCATGGAGGATCCTGACGAGATTGGATAAAGGACCACTGATGAATTGATGACCCTGGTTGGGTTGACTACCAGAGGTAGGATTGGCCGGTCACTACCAGAGGTTCGTTCAAGTTTGTAAAGATAGTAGCCCCTTTAACGCGGCTTACTCATAAGACTGAGAAGTTCGAATAGACAGAGAAATGCGAGAACAGCTTTTAAGAACTGAAGCAAAGGTTGGTGACGGCCCCTATGTTGGCGTTGCCGGATGGAAAAAGGAGATTTTGTGATTTGTAAGTGACGCTTCGCATAAGGAATTAGGGTGCTTCTTAGCACAGCAAGATAATCGCGTCTGCGTCAAGACAATTAAGGTAATATGAAATTCGATATCCCCGCCCATGAGCTTAGGCTCGTGGCAATAGTTTTACCCTAAAGATTGGAGGCACTACTTGTATGGAGAGAAGTGCGAGAATTACCTAAGCCATAAGTGCTCTAGTACATTCTTACGTAGAAAGAGCTCAACATACGCCAGAGGAGGCGGTTAGAGCTAATCAAGAATTATGATTGGGAGATTCTTTATCATTCGGGGAAAGCCAATGTGGTGGCTGATGCCATTAGTAAAAAGGAGAGACTCAAGATGATAATTTATTTGGGAGAGTTGATAAGAGATTTTGAGAAAATGGAAATAGTAGTGAAGGTAACCGGAGCCGGTACCGAAAAGCTGTTTGAGATTGTAATAGAGACCGAATTATTGGAAAAGAGCATATTGTGCCAGAAAAAGGTGATGAATGAAGGCAGAGAGCCAACAAATAAATATGAGATTAATACTGAGAAAGATGATAAGGGAATAATGAGGTATTCCTATAGAATTTGGGTTCCGAAAGTTCAAGAGCTTAAGGATGAGAACTTAGATGAGAGCCATAGTTTGAGGAATAGGATTTAGGGCAAACCCAGAGTGTGATAGTCAGGGAGGTTGCCATCAAGAAAGAAAGAACCCATAACATAATAGAGTGGAAAACAAGGTTTTTAATGTATAAGATAACCCCGATTATGGGAGAAGGTTGAAACATTTCATACTAAGGAAACAGAAAGTCGAGTAAGGAAAGGAGACCCGAGACGGTACTCCTATATGGCAATTTATGGACCTGTCTAGACAGAACTTAGACTATTATCCCCAACCACCACCCTGAGGGGACAATGCGGTAGGAAATTCTTTCATGACCTTTAAATCGTTAAGCTCTCAGAGTTCCAAGGAACAGGTTGACCTAGTCGAGGCAAGAGCCTGGCTAAAGGAAATATAGGAATCATTTGAGATTCTAAATGATTGACGAATCACAAAAGACTGTTTTTATCACTCACCCTCCTAAGAGAGAGACCACCTGCTGGTGAAAGGCCAAGGAAGGCACGGAGCAAGAGATTATAATAAACTGATTTAAGTCCAGTCAATTGTTTTCGGGAAAGTAATTCCCAAAGATAAGGAGATAGTGTAAAAGCTTTAGAGTCAGAACAAAGGCAGACGAGTATGATAAATTATGAATCTAAGTTGTAAAAGTTGTCAAGATTCGTTCTGAGGACACGAATCCAGAATGACGGGATGTTTGAAATCAATGCTTATGTTGTGTTAGTTCATGAAATAATGATAAGGAAGTTGGGTATGAGGAAACCCTAAAGACTCGTAGTAATAGAAATAGAAAAGTAAGTAATCGTCAGGATGAGGGTGATTCACCATGAGTTAAAATTGATGGTTGAGGGCATAAGAGATACATATATATTATCCCCTGTAAGTTGGGAGGATTCGAAGAAACCTTGAGATAGTTCGAAGGATAAATAATGAGACGCGGATAGACTGAGGAGACAAGAAAGTAAGAAATTAAGAAAATTGGATGAAGGAAGTGACCTTCAAGAATGTGAAGTGTAAGACCGGTGGCTTGATACCCAGGAAGGGAGACGCCAGGTATGAAAGATATCCCAACATTGAGATGACTGTTGAGATAAACAACAAAAGTAAATAAGGATTTATTAAGAAGAAGTTCACGTTGAACACGACCAATATCTTCCAGATCATCCATGTGATCATTACCAAATCAGGAAAGAAAAGCGGATAACCATTTTTATCTTTTGGAGGCCATGTGGATTGACCTTAACTTGAATAAGGATGCTATTGTGAAATTCGGTATAGACTATCGAGGTGGAAATGATTGAATAAGATACCCTTATCAGGGATATATGACTTTATTTATCCATGGAAGGATGCTTGTACCTTTTTAAAGGTAGAATTAAGGATAGAACATCGATAACTTAAAACGAATCCTAGGGGAATGCATAAAGGTTGGCATTTCACCCTTAATAGGGATAGTATGAGTTTTGACAGTATGAATTGGAAAGGATTAAGGTAATAATAACCTTTAAGGATCAGTGGAGAAATTTTTCAGAAGTATATAGACAATGGTTCTAGTATCAGTAAATGGTATTTTGATATGCCCTGTATATAGGGAATACAGGAGGAACGATTGAAGGATAACCTTAGAGGTTTTACAAGGAGAAAGGAAATATTCGAAATTCTCAAGAATAAAAATGTTGATAAAGGAAATATGACATAATTATAATGATGCCAAGTGGGGCACGTGTTAAACCATGAGAAAGTATGGATCGAACCAGTAAAGGTCGAAATTATTCAGGGCAATTAGGACTTAAGATAAAAGATGTTCTAAGTATGATTGAGAGTCAGTCGTGACAGTGATTAACCTCTAAAGACTGAGGCAATAACTTATGGAAAAATGGTGATATTTTTTTTTTACTCATCAGATTTTAAGGAATACATCTTCACAAAAGCAGTGATTGAAATAAGGTAGAAAATTTATTTGGAGGTGGTTAAAATGACATTGACTATAAGGAAATTTTAATATCAGGAAAGGCCAAAGAGGTGGCCGACACTTTAAAGGTAAGAGGATAATTATAGGCGCTTGTGCCAAAATAATACAGTGAGGATGGTTAAAACTGTGAAGGTTGTATTATGGTTTGGAAGATTGACATTCCTTCTGATGACTGTGCAATACCCAACCGTAATAGTAGTTGGTAAAGGTTTAATTCGTGTAATCGCCATGAGCGGGCTATCTATCTTAGGAGGTCCTATCTTGGGATAAGCCAGGTCCATGTTTCCAAAAGGACTAGACGAACCTTTGAGTTAAGTCTTCTATTTAAGGCATATGATTAAGAATGGTATTAACCTGCTATCGTTGCTTTGATTGAAACTCTTCTGCAATTTTTATCTGCTTCACGTCATGAATGTACGTCAGGATCAGGAGTGTTCTTCATGAATCAAGAACGGTGATCATGTTACCTCCTTAGAAGAATTCGATATGATATGAATGGACTCCGTATGGTTAGCTATTAAAACTTCATGGAAAACGAATGACTACAGTAGGTCAACGGTGGGCCATAGTAATGTAGGAATGATTCTGAGAGTAATGAGCTGATTACTTACAACCGTGAGAGTTGTATTGGAATGGATGTTGAGAGTAAGTACCACTAATCGGGTCGTGGTGGTGTATAAGTTATCATTGATAGACTAATTAAGTCAATTATCTACCTATGATATATTTATTCCTTCTTATCGATAAAGAGTAGTATTACCCATACGAAGAAGGTTGCGGTATAGAAATGGATTCTAGTAACGATGAGGTCTAGAATGAGATCCCAGATTCGATTTTCGATATCGAGGGAGTTTCAAAGGTGATTGTGTATAAGCTCGAGGAAGAGCATGGGTCCATAGAATGATGGACGGAATAGAAATATTTAGGCATGGGAAATACGATGCTATAATACTTGATGCTGATATAAATACGTTTATGTTTTGTTCTCCTATGATAAACCTCTATAATTCAGAGGTAGGTTCCAAGCCAGATATTTTGTGGCAGTATATATATTTTTTTATATACAATTCTCTTCAGTTCGTTCTTTTCTCTTCTTTTCATTTCATGTAAGTTGACAAGAACAACCCTTCCAGAAGGGGAGGTATTGCCGAATGACTGTCTATCTGTGTGATAGAAGCCTAGTAGGATACCAACTATTGTTTAATTGCTTGTCAAGTACTAAAGGCTGGCCACCTTCTGTACTAACTATGCGAGATAACAAGTGTTCATGATCATAGTGATCTCTCAACAAATTCCTTTACTTCTATATGATTGATCAAACTTTGGAAAATAGAAACAGCTGAAAAAGGAGTAATAAAGTTGTGGTAGTATTCGGAATGGAAACACATTCGTGATACTAAGATTGACGTGGTTATTAAAAGGTTATAGAACGCGAACGAGCAAAAGTATAACTAGTATAATATTAGGAACGGAAGATAGTAGCGACTACGAACTGGGAAAAAGGATGGGTAGTGAGAAGCAAAAGCTCTAATGCTAAAAGCTATAATGAGAGTCTGTGCAATAGACTTGAAAGAAATTGGAATGATCACTTAACACGGGTTGAGTTTTCTTACGACAATAGATCATATGTCAGTATTGAGGTATCGCCTTATGAGATCCTTGAGGGAAGACAATGTCGATCTCCCTTATGTTAGGATGAAGTTGTAGAGCGTAAGATGCTCGGACCCGCAGTAGTCCAAAGGACCAAGGATATGATAGATCTAATCAGAGGACGGCTGGTAGTAGCCCAAGATGGACATGATAAGTATGTTGATTTGACACGAAAGGAAAAAGAGTATGAAATAGGGGACCTAGTGTTGTTATAGGTATTTCCTTGGAAAGGAAGGATGAGGTTCAGAAAGAAATGAAAGCTAAGTCCACGAATTGTTGGACCCTTGGATATATTAAGACGTATTGGGAGGATAGCATAGGAGCTAGCCCTAACCCCGAACATGTAGCAGGTCGTAACGTGTCTCACGTATCAGTGTTAAGGAAGTGTAATTCAGATGCCAGATAAATAGGGGCATATGAGCGCATAGATATGCAACCCGACGTAACCTATATGGAACAACCAGGAAGGGTTGTAGAGTGAAAAGGGAACAAGTGCTTAGGAGAAGGGTTATCAAACTATTCAGAGTTTGATGGAAGAACCACAATGTGGGAAAATTTATTTGAGAGTTAGAAAGTGTAATGCTAAGAAAGTATCCCAATTCATTTTCTATCTGATTCCGGGACGGAATCCTTTTAAGGAGGGGAGACTGTAATAACCCCAATTTTTGGGAAATTTTGAAACCCTTATGAATAGTGTTTTTGCTGAATGAGAAAACTTTTCATGCCACACTATATAGGGGTTCTGATATGGATATTCTGAGATTTTATTAGTACTTTATATGGGATATAAGTGTTTGTAAAGATCGTCAGAATCCAAATCCGAACACTTTGATTTTTCCCGAAAATCCAATAGATACGGAAAGAATTGAGTATAAGGTAACAGGATAAAAGGATTTAAATTAAAGGATTATAATAGAGGATCATAAAAAGGAATATAATGTATTGAGAAAGGTTAAGGGAACCTAAGTAATAAGATCCCGGGTATGATCCCTCAAACGATAAACGAAAACGAAAGTTAAGCGAACAGTATAACAGATCAGCGGTCATTAGGCAAATAATTAGGAAGTTAATCAAAGGGATTAGAGAGGATGATGTCACCCAACCAATGAGAAGAGGACAAGGAGGGGAGGATGACATCATGAGGATGACACAAGCATGACATGGGAAGGAAGGAGATGTGGTGGCTTTTTAACCACACAAAATCAAGGGCAACTAGGTAATTTACTAAAACAAACACAAAAATCAAACCAACCAAGCCAAGCAAATCATTTTTCATCAAAATCAAAAAGAAACCAAGGCATTGTTCTTCATGCTCTCGGCCAAAACAGAACCAGCACACTAAAACTGCTGTATCTCCTTCATTTCTCACTCAAATATTGTGTTCTATAGCTCATTGGAAAGGTATTGAGATGACCTACAACTATTGTTCACAAGTCTCGTCCAAATAATCATGGTAAGACCCTCATTTTTACAGTTCTTTAAATCGGACTTTTAGAAACTTCAAAGCCTAACTTTGTGTTCTTGATTTCTTTGGAAAGATCAAGCTTGTAGGAGGCTCCCTAAGGCTTCCTAGCAACTTAACACCTCCCAAGGAAGGTATAAACTTCAAACCCTAGCCTTTACTTTATTTGTTAGTAAGTTTAATGGTTGGTTTTGTGAAATGAGAAGCATGGATTGTGATTATTAGTAGTTTGGTTTGATTTGGAAGTATTTTGGTAATTGAAGCTTGATTATAGTTCATAGGTCTTGATTGTGGTTTTTTGAGTTGAAAACCTTGGAGATTATGGACTGATGTGGTATGGTTTCGGTGAAGTTTTGTTGTATTGATGGTTATGAGTTGGTTGGTGGTTAATTGGAGTAGTTTAAACATTGGTAATCGCGTAAACATAGCCGTCGTAATGTCCGATTTACTTTAGACTGCTTTTGTTCATAACATTTGGACACAAGAACTCCCTGCTAGATTATGACCATTGCCATGTTTAGATAGTTCATGTTACGAGCTTCGTTTTGATATGTAGTTCGTTTGATTCCGATGTACGGTTTAGGAGAAACGACCGTTTCAAGTAACGGCGTTTCGCGAACGAATCATTTCCCCTCGCCTTACTTTGAAACATAGGTTAAAGACCAAAAATGGGTTAATTAATGTATGAAACAATTATGGTAAGAGTGTTAGGCAGTTGGTAAGACACTCGTGAAGGAATCACTTCAAAACTCGTAATGGTTAATTTATTAAAAATGGTGGAGCCGAGGGTACTCGAGTGACTTAAGAGAATCAATAAGCGCAAAACAAGCGTTAGAGTCTAAGTTAGTTAAAGTATAGATTTACAAGTGACTTTGGTTTAATTCCAACTTACTTATTATTTATAGGTTACCAGACTCGTCCCGAACCTTTTATCACCCCAAGTCGCTCAGGCAAGTTTTCTACCCGTTATAACTGTTGTTGTGATGAATATATGTATTTGCATTATCTTGCGATAGATGCATGTTGGTTAATTAGCAAATGATGCAATATATTGAAGCATGCTGCTATGGTATATATATATGCATGCCTGTTTCGCATTCTTTCCATATATATCTGTTGATTCAGTTGATAATACCTATGCTAGAGGATAGCGGTAATTTGCATATACCCTTAGTACAGGGACCCAAAGGTGAAAATATTTTCTAAAACCGGGAGTCGAGGATCCCGAGTAGATTTTGTATATATGGATATAAATATATATATATATATATATACTTATATATATATATATGGTCATAGTTTTCAAAACTATTAATCGAATAAGGTTTATTCGATAACTTTAACTTTATTTTATTATTGAATATTATTTCGAATATTATTCGAAGGCGTATGACTCATTTATATTAAATGAATATTATTTTGAATATTCATTCGAGGACTTATGACTCCTTTTATTTTATTAATGAATATTATTTTGAATATTCATTCGAGGACTTATGACTCCTTTTATTTATTTATCTGAATATTATTTGAATATTCATTCGAGGGCTTATGACTCTTTTATATTATTTATTGAATATTATTTTGAATATTCATTCGGGGACTTATGACTCCTTTTATTTATTTATCTGAATATTATTTGAATATTCATTCGAGGGCTTATGACCCTTTTATTTATTTATCTGAATATTATTTGAATATTCATTCGAGGGCTTATGACTCTTTTATATTATTTATTGGATATTATTTGAATATTCATTCGAGGGCTTATGACTCAGTTTATATTATTTAATGAATATTATTTGAATATTCATTTGAGGATCTATGACTCCGATTATTTGCTGAGATATATTCTGTATTTTATTAAAGAATAATGTTTCGATAATCAAACTTATTTTCGATTATTCAAATAAAGATAGTACTTTCATATAAGTATATCTTTGGTTATTTAATACTCATTTCAAGTATAAGTCTTACAACTTCTACTTCAATTATTTGTATAAAGATTATTCTTTATGGAAATATTATTTAAATAATAATATTCAGACATTTTCTAAATATATTGGGACTGATTTACTTCATTAAATCAGCATTACTCCAAACACTCTTTAAAGTGTTTTCGAGTCTTCAAAATGATTTTTAAAAGTTAGAGCGGATCCCAAAACTCATTTTTATATTTAAGATCTTCCTTTTAAAGGGGATTTAAATACTCGTTCAAAACCTGAGGGATCCGGCTCTATGGTGTATTTTATATTCGCAACAAGGTTGCTGTTTTGATAAATGAATTGATTACTTGCCCAATGTTCGGGAAGTAAGCCCATCTAATTGAGTCGGCATAAGCGACAGGCCGGGGTACGGTCTATCAAAGTGTAAGTGGCTGGGTGGCAGTCCATCAACGCGTGAGTGGCCGGGTAACGGTCTAGCGCGAGGTCCTAATGCAGCCAGGGTGATGACCGGTGAGGAATTCATCCATCTACAGTAGAAAAGGTTACTTATTGGTATCTTTGCCTGATCAGCAAGATATCTGGTTTATGCCAAAATTCTTTTCCTTTCCAAAATTCATTGGATATTATAACTCTGTTCATACTTTACATGACAGAGATTTTCAGGAAATGTATGAGATATATATATATATATATATGGATATATATATCAGGACTTAATGAAGTATCTCGTAACTTCATTATTTATAATGATATTTCAAAGATTGAATCTATTCAAGTCTTATCTTGTAGTCTCATCTGGGTGATGAACTTTGAAACTGATTATAACTTGAACGGTGGTAGTTCAAGAAGTATGTGGATATAAATTATATTGGAGTATCTTGTAACTTCATTTTTTTTAAACTTATATCTAGTAAATGATTATCTTATGCATGACAAAGATTTTCAGAAAAACGTTGAGACAAGGTTAGATATATGAGATCACCTTGCAACGGTATTTTTATACAGTTATACACTGGAACTCTGTGTGTATTATGCATGGAAGAGGACTTCCAATATTTTGAAAAGTATATATGTATATATACTGAATATTTTGCGACTTCATCGCATTAAGATATCAAACTTGGTTCATTTCTTTTGACCAAGACTTTCATGAGTACTATGAGAAGGCTCATATACTATTAATCATTATACAAATTATTTTGGTGGGCTTGCTGCTCACCCTTGCTTTCTTCTTTCATCACACAACAACAGATAGAAAAGATGAACAGAACCAAGCTCCCGATTCGCAAGCGATTAGGAGACGTTCCGCAGTTTTCTAGAAGCATTGATGCCGCCGTAGCTGAGGTAGGAACTACCAATAGGCTAGGCTTTCAACTTTTGATGTACCAGATTTATTTATATTTATGAATTGTAATAATGGCAAAGAAATGTAAATTTATTCAGAAAACCTTTTAAGGTGTATTGGCAGATAATTGTGGAATAAAATGACTTGTGATTATTTTTGGATGTTCATCTCTGAGACTATAACGTGTGGTGTGTGTGTTTATTGTGGGGTCACAGTACAGAGTAGTTGAGTAATTATTAAGATTGGGTGTTATTAAGGGAAATGGAACTCGTGATGACCCGGATCCCCGACCCCGGATCTGGGGGTGTTACACCTTTATACGCTTTATGTCACCAATTAACTCGAGACTTTACACATAGCAAGTAATTACATATTCACATAATTTGACACCAAATCTCATGAAATCATATCGACTATATTCCTTGTACATATCTATAGTTTCTTTCAAAAATCGGGCATGAAGTATTCGTAAATACGCTAATCCTTCTCCTAAAATACCAATCAACAATAATCCAACCAATTCCTAGTATGTAAATCTTTAACACCACTAATTACACTTTTACAAATCACTCAACCACATATAATATGTCACATGCAATTCAACTTCTTAAATCCATACAAATTAGCGTTCATCTTTTATAAACTATCCAAATCAAGTGTTAACCTCACCATCCTTAAAAACCATTCTTATGCAACATTTTTTATAAAAATTTGAACCATAAAGGTCGTAATTTGTCCAACTTAAAGTTTTAACATTAATAAATATTCTTAGCTTCTATTAAATCCTTATTAAATCAAGACAGGACTTCTCAAACACAAACCATCTTTAACAATCATTTCCTTGCATTTTATACCCAAAAATTCAAACCTAACATGTCAAAAACCAAATAGAACTCAAGAAAATCAACATGCATTCATATATAACCTCATGCATTAAGTTTTAGTGACATGCATCATTAATTATTCAACTAGTCAAGTAATCCACTTCCTACTCGATCCAATAATCATTTTACCCAAGCTTTTAAGCATAAAACTTTGATTTGAATCTAAAAATTCAAGCAAACATCAAACACTCAACATGCACTTTATATTATGTATCTATTTAAACTTTTTACACTAAATCAACTCAAAATCAATCTTTAACAAATCCATCGGCTCCCGTTTGGTCATGGCCGGTGGTGGTCGACCTCGAGAGTGCCCATGCATGGGTCTCCCTTCGAGTTTTGGACCTCCAAATCTCACAATTCCATCACATCTTTCATATTATACACCCTAGTGAATACATCTCTAGAAATTACATCCTTCTTGGATATATTCAAAAAGAGGGTTTTGTAAAAACTTAACCGACACTTACATGCGATTAATATAGAGATAGAGAATCGAAAAAGATTAACTTTGGTGTTGAAATCTTTGAAAACCGAATAGAATTTCTAGTTGCGTGCAAGAGAGAGAGAGAGAGGAAAGAATGAGAGAGAGAGAGCTCGGAAGAGACGAAAGAGAGTAGCAGAGAAAGAAGAGAGAAATAAGAGGAAGAAGGAAAAAAGGGGGGAGTATTTATAGATGAGCTAGGGGCAAAATGGTAAACTCCCTATTTTACTTTCTTTTTCTTTTATAAAAAATTCTTGAATTATAAAGCAATAATATAAAAGAAGCTTTATAAATTATAAAAATGGTACAACTCTTATTTTTAAAATAAAGATCATGAAATTACCTCTCTCCTCATATTTTTAAAAATAATTTTTTGATTAAACGGATTATTTTCTATGAATTTTACAAATAAATCTCTGATAATAAAAATGAACTCTAAAAATTCATTTTAAAATATCAAAACATCAAAACAAATACAACCATCATTTTTAAAAAAAAATTCTCTAGGACTAATCCAAATATAATAAAATAAATTTCACACTTTGATCATACTTTAATGATTTTATAAAAATATGTAAGGATCAAATAATCCTTATTTTTACCAAATAAATTCTTTTGAAAAATATTTAAAAACTCACGAATCACAGAATCATACTTGTTACTTCCAAACATCATATATCACATTATAACATCAACCACATTTCACATTTGTACACCTCAACACATAATTTCCCTTTTATTAGATATTTAAGCGTATAACAATTACCCGATAATTCAAATAACAATACAACATTCTTAATTACGAATCCAAACCACAAAAACCCGTAGGGGACTCAATATCTTTCAAATTTTAATATAATCCACTAATTTTCTTATTCTTAATCCTTTTCATTAAATCCTTCTTTCGCACTGCGGGTCCCGTTTTACCCGACGGCCCGACCAAAACATAGTTTATGTTTTTTGCTGACTCATCAAACTGGAACGAGATATTTTATGTTCCCTTTTACTATTTTACAGAAATTACACATAAACCACAAAATTATATAACTTTGTATTTATACTCATAATCCACATAATCCACACATAGATCATAAATATATACTTTATTCATATAACTGTATCGCGAAAATCCCAGTCGTTATAATCTATCCCCCTTAAAAGGATTATGTCCTAAAAATCTAACCTAATCAAACAAATGGGGATATTTCTCACGCATTTCAATTTCTAATTCCCAAGTCGATTGTTCGACCTTAGGATTTCTCAAAAAACTCTAACTAATAGTACAATCTTATTTTAAAGAGTTTTTACATTCCAAACTAATATTTGAACGCGTTGTTCCACATATGATAAATCTTGTTGAATGTCCACGGGCTCTAACTCAATTACGTGACTGTAATCTGCATTATACTTCTTTAAAAGAGATACGTGGAATATATTATGTAGTTGTTGCATCTGCGAAGGTAATGCTAACTCGTATGCCACTTTTCCGACATGCTTTAACACTTCGAATGGTCCAATGTATCGGGGACTCATCTTTCCTTTTTTTCAAAATCTGGATAAGCCTTTCCATGGAGATATCTGCATCAACACTTTGTCTCCGGGTTCGAATACCATATCCTTTCGTATCTGATCTGCATACTTCCTTTGTCAATCTTGAGCAGCTATCGGCCTTTTATGAATCAATTCCACTTTTTCCTTCATTTGTTGAACTATTTCTGGGCCCAACATCTCGCGCTCGCCAACTTCATCCCAATATGTAGGAGATCTACATTTACTTCCATACAATGTTTCATAAGGAGGCATGCCAATACTTGCGTGGTAACTGTTGTTGTATAAAAATTCGATCAGCGACAAATGGTCATCCCAATTACCTTTGAAATCCAATACATAGGTTCTCAACATATCTTCGATCATTAATAGTTCTTTCAATTTATCCGTCTATTTGCGGATGATACGCTGTACTCATTTTCAACTTCATACCCAAATGATCATGAAATTATCGCCAAAATCTTGAGTTAAATCTTGAATCTATATCGGATAAGATAAATACTGGTACTCCATGACGCATTATGATTTCATCCATATACAACTTTACTAACTTTTCCAATGAGCATCTTTATTTGATTAGTAAGAAATGCGCTGACTTTGTCAGTCGATCAATAATCACTCAAATCGTATCATAATTTGCTCTTGTCTTTGATAATCCTACCACAAATTACATCGCGATATGTTCCCACTTACATTTAGGTATGTCTAGTGGCTGAAGCATTTCACTTGGTCATTGGTGTTCCGCCTTAACTCTTTGACAAGTATCAAACTTACTTATCCACTCTACAATTTCCTTTTGCATGTTCGGCCACCAATAGTTCTCTTTCAAGGCTTTGTACATTTTCGTAATTCCAGGATGGATCGAAAACCTCGAATTTTATGCTTCGTGTAGAATCTTGTGCTTTAACTCTGCAACATTAGGAATCCAAATACGCAAATTAAAACGGTATATTCCTTTATCATCCTTTTGAGCCTTAATTTCTTCTCCAGATAAATTATCCTTCTCATGATCCATCACTTGTTCCTGACAACGTTGAATCTTTTCTAGAATAACTGGATGAAATGCCATTGTGTAAATAAATTCATTTGCTAACTCCGAAATTTGTATCTCTATTTCCAACTTCTCGAATTCTTTGATCAATTCTGCAGACGTAGTTAACATATTCAACTTTCCCTTGCAGCTTAACGCATTCGCTACAACATTCGCCTTTTCGGGATGATAACTTGTTGTGCAATCATAGTCTTTGATTAATTCCAACCATCTCCTTTATCTCATGTTCAATTATTTCTGGGTGAAGATGTACTTCAAGATCTTGTGGTCTGTATAAATTTCATACTTTTCTCCGTAGAGATAGTATCTCCAAATCTTAAGGGCAAACACAATCGCTGCCAATTCTAAATCATGCGCAGGATATTTCTGCTCATGAGGCTTCAACTGTCAAGAATCATAAGCTATCACTTTTTTGTGCTGCATTAATTCTCAACCTAATCCTTTATACGAAGCATCGCTATATATTATAAACTCGCCCTTCTCATCGGGAAGAACCAATACCGGTGCAGAGACTAATCTTTTCTTTAACTCCTGAAAACTTTCTTCGCACTTATCCGTCCATATAAACTTCTCATTCTTTCTTGTCAATTTAGTCAATAGGATTGCTATTTTATAAAAATCTTGTATAATTTGTCGGTAATATCCAGCTAATCCCAAAAAGCTTCTTACTTCCGTTGGAGACTTCGGTCTTTCCCAATTCATAACAGCTTCAATCTTTGCAGTATCTACTTTGATACATTCACTATTGACTACATTTCCAAGAAACTAAACTTCCTTGAACCAAAACTCACATTTCAAAAACTTCGCGTACAATTTCTTTTTTCCTTAAGATCTTCAAAGCAACCTTCAAATGTTCCATATGTTCCGATTCTGACTTGGAGTAAATCAAAATATCGTCAATAAATACTATTACGAACTTGTCCAAGTATTTCTTAAACACTTGATTCATAAGATCCATAAAAGTGGCTGGCGCATTTATCAATCCAAACGCCATTACCAAGAATTTATAACGTTCATATCTCGTTCCAAATGCTATTTTAGGTATTTCTTCTGCTTTAATCTTCAATTGG
The DNA here is from genome assembly GCF_009905375.1 of Apium graveolens. NCBI lineage: Eukaryota > Viridiplantae > Streptophyta > Magnoliopsida > Apiales > Apiaceae > Apium > Apium graveolens. The sequence continues at coordinate 185,300,721 of NC_133655.1, read as the reverse complement.
TGATATCCCGATCTTAAATCGATCTTCGAGAAACAAGTAGTTCCTTTCAGGTGATCAAATAAATTGTCGATAACCGGTAGAGGGTACTTATTTTTTATAGTCAACTTATTGAGTTCACGATAATCGATACAGAATCTCATGCTTCCATCCTTCTTCTTTACGAACATCACTTGTGTACCCCACTTGGATATACTTGGTCGAATAACTCCCTTATCTAACAATTCTTGCAACTGTGTCTCTAGTTCCTTTATTTCAATGGGCGCCATTCGATAAGGAGCTTTTGAAACTGGTTCTGTTTCGGGAGCTAAATCAATCATGAATTCAATATCTCGATCCGGAGGTAGTCCAAGTAATTCATTGGGAAATACATCAGGGAACTCTTTAACCATATGAATGTCCTCAATCTTTAGGGATTCCTTCTCCACATTCTTTATAGTGATACAAATAAGCTTCGCATCCTTGTCGTAATAATTTCCTTATCTGAATTACCATTAGAAATTTCTTGTCTTGCTTCTTCCCTTTAAATATCACCTCAGTTCCATCCTTGGTCCTCAAGTTCACTTTATTTCTTCGACATTCGATCTGCGCATCATGATTCGCTAACCAATCCTTTCCGAGAATAACATTAAATTCTCCTAACTTAACGGTATTAAGTTATCCGAAAAATGCCGACCTTCTATAATAATATTGAAACTAGGAAAAATTCTATTGGCAGTAACTCTTTCCTGATTCGCTACTTCTATAACCAAATTAGATTCTAAAGGGTACACAATACACTTTAAACTATCAATAACACTTTCAGAGATAAAAGATTTAGTAGCTCCATTAACACTTTGACTTCTAATGAATTTATGGCAAGGTACCTACTACCACGTCCACATCCTGCACTGCATCTTACATTGTCATGTTAAACATCCGTGCCCTTGGCTGAACTATTTGTGCTGGTGGAGGTGATGCTCCAGCAATCCTAAGAACATTGGCTTTCTGAATGGGTTCCTTACAATTCCTCGCTATATGGCTGAATTTCCCGCACTTAAAACTAGTCATCTCTAGCTTCCCCGTACTAGTCGTGCATTCTGATGAGTAATGACCTTTCTGGTTGCACTTGAAACACGCCACGTTGAGCTTATTATATTATCCAGAATATCTCTTCCCACACATCTTGCATTCTTGAATCTGAGGTCTATTATCCCTTGTCGATTTTCCATCTTTATGAAAATAATTCTTTTGATTCCTATTTCCAGGCTTAAACTTTTGGAATTTTTAACTAGCATTGCTAACATTCTTCCAAAATTTTCCTCTAAACTTAGAGCTTCCTTGATCTGGTTCTGAATCCTCAAACTTCCTTTTCTTTTCTTCATTTTCCCTTTTAATTGTTTCTCTTTCTCCTTTCATAATCATTGATTCTGTACCAAAGCAACATATGTCCTTATTTCGAGAAGGGCCACTTGACTCTGAATCTACGATTTATGCCCTTGTTGAAATCTTTTAACTTTCTTAGCTTCTGTATTCACGTATTCTGGAACAAATCTCGCTAACTACAAAAACTTCACTTCATACTCTGCCATCATAATATTATCTTACTTTAAATCTAGAAACCTCATCTCCAACTGATCTTACATATAACTCGGTAAATTTTTCTCTAGAAATAATTTTGTAAACTTCTGCCAAGAGGTTGGTAGATTCCCACCAATAACTAGCCTCATCCTTCAAGTAATGACTTGCATATTTTGTCTTCTTCTCATCCTTAACTTCTGCTAACTCGAAAGCTTTCTCCATTTCTCTTAACCAGGACTGTGCTTTAATCGGCTCGGGCAAACCTACAAATTCTGGGGAATGAACGGATTGAAAGTGTTTGAAGTTTCCAATTCTCGAGGATGGAGGTTGTTGTAGGGGTTGAAGAAGTCGGTTCATCACAGGGGTGTCTTCGTTTTGATCTTGGTTCTGAGTTTGTGCTTCTTCTTCAGGGTGATTTGGTGAAGTGGCCATTCTATAAACCTGATGATGAGTAATTATTTAGCAATATGATACCATGGCATATATAGCAACGATGATTCTTTTTTAAATAGTGGGTTATAGCACCTTTTTAAGTTTTAACCATTTGCACATGTAATCCTACTATTACATAATTCACTCACCGGTTAGGGTGCACACATGTCAAAAGATTTTTTATCACAAGGGTGTTAAATAAGATTGCTAGATAAACATGTTATGCAAATAGTCTATGAATATACCCAGAGATAAACAATTTCACTCGAGAACTCAGAGATCTCGATCAGTCAAGATTATACTCGAGAACTCAGAGATCTCGACAAGTCAATTTCACATTCGAGAACTCAGAGACTTCGATAAGTCATAACAACTATAGAGTAATAAGAGATCTCGATAAGCCATTATACTTATCGAGATGTCTAGTTCTCTATATGCCAAACTGGAGATCTCGAGGTAAAACTCAAAGTACAAAGTGCATACCAGTTAAATATCAAAGATTATCAATCAACAAACAAATCAATCACTGATTTAAAAAGTTTACAAAAGCATCTTGAAGAGTACAAGATCAAAGGCCAAGATTAACTGACAAAGTAAAGTCACAGACATGCATGATTTGCAAAGATACACTAAGCCTGAAATAGAAAGTTTTAGTTAACTTAAAGTAGGGTTTAGTACATTTTATTGCATGTTGTGTAAAACCAATGTTTACTGTTCTATAAAGTAAACACTGGATGCTTTGTTTTATGTGTAACAAAGTTAATCTAGAAATCTTGTAACTCTCTCAAGATAGAAGCTGAGTTCTTAACACAACAAGAACCCAAAAATTTGTAGCAAAACACATACTTGATTTTAATATAAAACTAAGTGAGTTTTGAAAGATATCGTGGTCCTGTGCATGTTTTATTATTCTTGTTGAAATATATTATCTCTACAAGTTAGATTACTTTGTTCACCATCCAAAAATAGTTCAAAAAGATTAAAATTATCTAAAACACATTCACCCCCTGTGTTGTATTCATTACCTAACACAATGGTTTACAAGGAATAAAGCTTATGGCTCAAAGATTAACAAGTAGACTCAGGGTTTAGGGTTAAGTACTTCAAAGCACTTGCAATATAAAACGGAACTATTTTAATACATATCAAGATGGTTCAAGAATTACTTGCCTTATCTCGATCAACTTTTACTTCACATGCGTTCATCTATCGACTTTTACTCACCGACTACTTGATTTTCTTTTCTACGCCTCGCTTCCTCTTCTAGACATCACAAGTATCTATCAATACTCATTCTCACTTTATTTTATTCGATACAATCTTCTATCTACCCTTCGTTTCACCCAAAATCGACGCATGGATTGAAAGTTACGATAAAAATGTACATCAATCAGATTACATATAGCACAAAGCACGTAAGATATTCGATAAAAATGATTTCTCAAAGAAAATTTGGGGTTAAAATGATTTTTCGGGTATTTAATACGAATTTTTGAATATTTTTCAAAATTAAAACGGGTCAACGAATCATTTTATAAATAATTAACATGGTTCGAATATCCGAATCTGACTTTAAAATTATTTAATAATATTAATCAAGCCTTGAATATAATTTAAAATAATATTTTAAAACTCGAAACTATTTTTCAGAATTTTAAAATCAAAAATATAATTAAATCTAATTGAATAATCAATTAAAATTAATTAATAACTAATTAAATGAATTAATTATTTAATATTTAAATTAATTGACCAATTAAATAATTATTATTAACTAAAATTAATTAATTAAATAATTCATATTTATTTTTGAATTAAAAATAATTTTTGGAATTAAAAATAATGAATTTTGAAAATTTTTAAATAATAAAACTCATTTTCTGAAATTAAAATAAACAGTAATACAATTCTTAAAATTTTTAGAAACATAAATATTATTTTATTAAGTTTTTAAAACTAAAATACAAGTTTTGTAACTAAGGGAGACTTCTAGGGGTCAAAATGATCAGAATCAAATTATCTACAACATGCCATTATCAAATCATACGAACAAAATCAAAATTCATATTCAAACCCAAATTAATTTGAAATAATAAAAAATATAAGAAAATACCTTTGATTTCTGAAGTGACATCATACCAGAATGGAACTCGACCAAAACAAAGCATAAACCACAAACATCATTACCCACATCTCCTATATATTCATATAACATCTAAATTAAAAATTTCTCTAATAATTAACATCAAATATACTCACCAAATTTCATAACCTTAAAGAACAGCTTAAACTCTTTAAATTTAATCAAAAATTCAAACTAAAAACATTCTAAAATCAAGCCAAGAATTCAAGAAAAAAGCATGCATCAATTGAAATCTATTAATAAGATTTTATACACACATAATTACTATTATAAGCACATAATCAAAAGCTAAACATCAAACCACAACCAAGAGCACTAGATATCCAATCGAAAACAAAAACCCAAATCGAAAAATATGAAAATACGACATGGAACTTGAATAACTACATAGAACCCAATTTTAATCTAAGGACATCATCAATTTACCAAAATAAACCCAAAGTAACCAAGAAAAATATTTAAAATTATCAAAGACATGTCACCGGCTCTGGTTTATTCATCGTCACAGATGGTGGATATCGGGTAGCCCCATTTCGGGTGCTCCACCTCGAGCTCTCACCCATTTCCTCCAAAATGATCACATACATAAACTCATTTCAATACCCACATCATTATATATATATACACATATCTTGAAATTGGAGAAGTGATGAATTAAAGAGGTGATTTTGAGAGCTTAATGAAAAAGAGGAAGAAAGAGTGAGGGAGAAAAGAGAGTAAGGAAAAGTTATGAAAGATGAGAGAGATGGAGAGATTTCTAGAGAGTTCTAGAGAATAAGAGAAATGAGAGAAGGGGTCTGCTGATTTGTGGTTTACAAAAGCAGGTTAAAACAATAATTTGCTAATTATCAAAATTCTTTTTTATTCTTTTTTCTAGTAAATTTAAACCGAATTTTGATTTGTTAAACACATAATATATCAAATATTGATCACCTCATAAAATAACTAATACTAAAATTTAAACAATAAAATTAGCTTTATGTTCATATTTTTTAAAATAATTTTTGAGCGTATAGATTATTTTATATAATTTTTACAAGATATGTTGTCGATAAATGTAAAAACACTCTTAAAATTATTTTAAAATATAAAAACACCAAAATAAGTTAAGAACATAATTTTTATAAAGTATTAACACACATTCCAGGGATAATAAAATGAGATTTACAGTTATAAAATATTTAATAATTTTATAGAAATAATATAAGATAATAAAAACTAGTATGTCATATAAATATTCAAATAAAAATCCATTTAAACACTACCACCTATATGGAGAACACGTAAACAACACGTAACAATATAATTCACATATAAAGCACATCTCTTCGTCAAGAAATATCGTTTCTCAATTTCTCATTTATTTCATATTTAACTAATATTTTTTTCACATAATATGATACAACAAAACACGTATCGATCTGAATTCAGATTGACTCAACAATCGATACCAAATCATAACCTCCATAGTGACTCATCAAACTAGAATAAATAAAACTTAAATATTTTTTCTTGTTTCAAAAAATATTACACATAAGTCACATAATATAAGACACATAATATACAGGTCGTTACATAAATGATATTTTAAATATGTGATTAAATATCAATTTCTCATTTTTCAATGATTTTTAAAGTCTACAGTAGATAACAAGATATTTTTGTGGATTTATTAAAATCCATATTAAATACCATTGACTTTTTATCGATAAAATGATCCAAATACTCAGATACATCCTCCTTAAATTATCACTATTTAATATTACCATATATTAAGAAACTTGGTCAAAAATCCTAAATTTCAGTATAGAAATCTCTCAACTAGGTACAATGGCTAAATCGAGCATACATGTCTTGGTAAAATGTTTGGCAATTGAGATTTCTATTCTTTTGTTGCTTCTTAATTTTGGTAAAATTTTAATTTTTAGATGATCATATTTTTTCAATTAAATGTAAATTCACTAAACTGTTATTCTAATAATATTGGATTAATTTTTTGTAGGAAATCAAAGCAAAGTCATTGGTTTAAGTGATTTGAAGTTCGGAGTACAAATGAAAAGCAATCCATATTGTAGATGGTCTTGTGATAATATCTCGTTTCAGGATTGTGATGACTTTTGTAGGAGTATGGGTTATACTCATGGTATTTGTGAAATTTTAGGTCAGCCTGCCCAAATAATGTGTTGTTGCGAGGATCCGTAATGATATTTATCTTATCCAAACCATGCATGTATTTAAGGGTGATAGTTTTTTCATCCTACTTATATATTCAATTTTAACTTTTTAATAAAAAAATGTGATTAGAAGATTAAATATGCATATGTTACATGTAGTGTTCTTCAACTGATATAATATCGGTTCCAAGGCATTAAAGCAATCACAAATGATGAATAGTGCCAAAATGTATAAACTATATTAAAGAAACAATATAGACATAATGTAAATGTAGTAAGTAATTAAAGAAAACTATTTAAGATTGATATATTTATAAAATCTGAGTTTTTTATGACACGCTCTTAAATCAATAATTCGTACTTTTTGCAAGAACATTAAATATTTATTATAAAATAATAAGCGATAAACTAAATAAAACCAGATTTAAAAAATGGTATAAAAAAGATCTTTTATTATGTATTCAAGTGGATGACCTTTGTGTTCCTCCATTAATGTTAGACTTTTGGCTTTTCATGTAACTCAAACCTTTGGCCTTTCATTACCTTTGTAACTCAATATTATAGGCTACATATATTTTCTCTGTATGAGGTTTTAAGCCACAGGATTATACAATGAAATATATGATTGATTTCCCCATAATATATGCTCTTAAGTTAGTATAATATATATTATTTACGTATCACGTTATTAGCACAATTTTGCTAGTGGGTTTTAGTTTGTATACCACAAGGTTACTCATCTATTAAAGACTGGTGCTCGCGAGATTGCTCATTAATTTAAAGTAAGGATCGTCTTTTAAATCAAGTGATAATGTCGAACCTCACAAAGCTTGAATTGAATGCTCTTGATATTTCTGGAAAAAACTACTTGACTTGGATACTTGATGCTGCAATTCATCTTAGTGCAATAGGTCTTGGAGATACCATAAAATAAGGAAATATTAAATATGAGCAAGACAAAGCAAAAGCCATTATTTTCCTTCGCCATCATCTCCACAGAGATTTGAAAGCCGAATACTTAACTGTTAAAGACCCTTCAGCCTTTTGGAAAGATTTAAAAGAATAATATGATCATCAAAAAACTGTGATACTCCCTAAAGCTCGCTATGACTGGTTGCACTTACGTCTACAAGACTATAAAAGTGAAAGCGAGTATAACTCAGCAATGTTTAAAATTACATCTCAGTTGAAGTTATGTGGTGAGAAAATAATTGGTAAAGAGATGATAGAGAAAACTTACTCAATATTCCACGCCAATAATATGCTCCTGCGGCAGTAGTATCGTGAAAGAGGGTTTGAGAAATGTTCTGAGCTTATACCAGTCTTGCTTCTTGCTGAGAAAAATAATGAACTATTGATAAAAAAATCATCAATCCCGTCCAACTGGTTCAACACCATTCCCTGAAGTGAATGTTGTGACAAGTAATGATCTTAGGCCAAGTAAGCAATTTGGACGTGGATGAGGGTGTGGGCGTGGATATGCTCGTAGCTATGATTTCTTACATGGCCGAGGTCATAATAATAAAAAATTCTTAAATTTCAAAAGAAAATCTCACCACCAGAAGTGGACAAAAAATAAGGAAAAGCCTAAAGTAAATATGACGGATAAAAGGGTTGAAAGTACTTGTCACCGCTGTGGAATGAAAGGTCACTGGAGTTGTACATGTCGTACCTCCAAGCATCTGGTTGATCTTTATCAAGACTGAAACTAATTTCACTGAAGAAGTTGATCCTTTGGGAATCTCTCATCTTGAAGCACACCTTGGAGGTGGAGGCCAAGCTGATCTTTCGAACCTTACACATATGGAATTTGGTGATTTCTTTAAAAATGATGATGTAGAGATGGCCAAATCTGGAGGTGGAAATAATTAAATCATATATTAAACACCTTATTTTATTTATTTAAATATTAAAATGTTTATGTTTGAACACTTAAGTGGTTGGTTTATGTTTGTTATGTAATGCTTATATTTGCTACAGAATGTTTGAGATATTATCTTTCTAATTTATATTTATATATTTGCTTTCTGAAGATATATATATGGCCGGAAAACTCTCATTATGTGCAAAAGAAGAAGAATTATTTTTTTGTTGGATAATGCATCAACACATACAATTCTAAAAAATAAAGAATATTTTTCGCATCTCATTTTAGCTAAAGCTAATGTAAACACAATATCGGGGTGTCAGATCTTATTGAAGGCTCCGGAGGAGTAAATATATTATTACCTAAGGGTACACATTTATTTATCAAAAATGCATTGTATTCCACCTGATCAAAAAGAAACCTTTTGACTTTCAAAGATATACGTCAGAATGGCTATCATTTTAAGATGGGAAATGAAAATGACGATGAATATTTATGTATCACATCTATACACTCAAGGAGGAAAAGAATTATGGAAAAACTCCTATCATATAATTCTGAATTATATTATACTCTTATAAATCCAGTTGAATCACACATGGTGATAAACAAAAAATTATCAGACCCAACAAATTTTCTTATATGGCATGATCGTTTAGGCCATCTGGGTTCAACAATGATGCGAATAATTATAGAAAATTCAAATGGACATACGTTAAAGAATAAAATTATTCCATTTTCCAATGATTTTTTTGTGTTGCTTTCTTTCAAGAAAAATTTATAACAAAACCATCGCCTGTTAAAGTTGCGATTGAATGTCCATCATTTTTAGAACGAATTCAAGGAGATATATGTGGACCTATTACTCCATCTAGTGGACCACTTTAGTACTTTATGGTACTTATTGATGCATCGACACGTTGGTCACGTGTTAGTTCACTGTCTACTCGTAATAAGACATTCGCCAGACTCCTCGCTCAAATAGTTCAGTTGAGAGCACAATTCCCTGATCATAATATAAAGAAAATTAGATTGGACAATGCAAGAGAATTTACATCCCAATCCTTCAATGACTACAATTTGTATGTCAATTTGGATTGAAGCGGAACATTATGTTACCCACGTACATACTCAAAATGGTCTATCCGAATATTTCATTAAATGGCTACAATTGATTGCTAGACCTTTACTTATGAAAACAAATTTACCAAATTATGCATGGGGACATGCGATATTGCATACATCTTCTTTAGTTCGGTTAAGACTGACTTTTTATCATCAGTATTCCCCTATGCAACTTGTAAATGGTAAAGAACCGAATATCTTTCATTTAAGAGTTTTTAGGTGTCAAAATTATGTTCCGATATCTCCTCCCAACGAACAAAAATGGAACCCCAAAGAAGATTAGGGCTATATATTGGGTTTAACTCTTCCTCAATTATTAAATATTTGGAGCACATGACTAGTAATTTATACAAGGAAAGATTTGCCGATTGTCACTTTGATGAGACATTTTTTCCTGCATTAGGGGGAAATAAGATAAAACTTGAATCATTGTCTCATTATGATCCTCGTACAAATTAATGTGAACTTGAAGTTTAAGAGATTATACACCTACAAGAAGTGGCAAATAGACTACCTTATACATTTGCTGATGTCAAGACTGTGACAAAGTCACATATACCAGCTGTCAATGTTCCTTGTAAAACCAAAATTCCAGATGAAGATAATAAATTTTTGCTAGCAAACGAGTCTAAAGCCTGCCAGAAGCATGGTAAACCAGTTGGATCCCAAGATAAAAATCCTATAAAATCAAGGAAACTAGATAAATAAGTTGGCACATCAAATGACATCATAGAATTGATCACTGGAGAGACATCTTTTAAGGATGATCAACCACCTGAAAATATTGACAATGAAGAGATCTCAATAAATTATATCATTTCAGGAAAGAGGTGAGGTAGAAAAGAAATCGTCATGGATGATATATTTGCATATGCAGCTACACTTAACATTTTTGAGGAAATTGAGGATCATGAGCCTAGATCGACCTATGAATGTAAAAGAAGAAATGATTGGACAACGCGAAAAGATGCTATTGAGGCATAATTAAAATCACTTGAAAAACGTCAAGTTTTTGGACCTATCATCCAAACACATGCAGATGTAAAACTCGTTGGATATAGATGGGTATTTGTGCATAAATGAAATGAGAAAAATGAAATTATAAGATACAAGGCACGCCTTGTTGCTCAAGACTTCTCACAAAGGTCTGGAATCGATGATGAAGAAACTTATTCCCCGGTAATGGATGCAACAACATTCAGATCTTTAATAAGTTTATCAATTTTCGAACCGCTTCAAATGAATTTGATGGATGTTGTTATTGCCTACTTGTATGGGTCACTCGATAGTGACATACATGAAGATCCCTGATGGATTAAATGTGCTTGAAGCATATAGTTCAAGACCCAGAGAGATTTACTCAATAAATTACAGAGATCATCATACGGATTAAAACAATCGGGTCGTATGTGGTACAATCGTCTCAGTGAGTACCTTTTGAAAGATGCATATGTTAATAATGTAATATGTCCATGTATTTTTATTAAAAGGACGAAATTGGGGTTTTCTATCATTGCAGTTTATGTTAATGATTTAAAAATCATTAGGACCCCAAATGAACTTCAGGAAACTATTGAATATATAAAAAAAGAGTTTAAAATGAAAGACTTGGGTAAAACAAAGCTCTGCCTGGGTTTCCAAGTTGAACATTTATCTAAAAGAGACTTTGTCCACCAGTCAACATATATTGAAAAGATTCTTAAATGATTTATTATGGATAAAGCATATCGTCTGATACGCTTATGGTTGTATGATCACTAGAAAAGAAAAAAGACCCATTCTGCCCAAGAGAAAAGAGAGAAGAACTTTGTGGTCCGGAAGTACCACATCTTAGTGCCATTGGTGCACTAATGTATCTTGCCAATTTTACACTCCCTGACATTGCATTTTTTGTTAATCTTTTGACAAGATATAGTTCTGCTACAACTCGAAGACATTGGATCGGTGTAAAATAGATATTTAGATGTCTTCGAGGAGCAATGGAAATGGGTTTATTTTATTCTAAAGGCTCAAAAGTGCAATCAGTTGGCTATGCTGATGCATGTTACTGGTATGATCCACACAAAGGAAGATTACAAACAAGTTATATATTCAAGTATGGCGATACTGCAATATCTTGGTGATCTACAAAACAGACTCTTGCAATAACTTCTTCGAATCATGCTAAATTGTTAGCACTTCATGAAATAAGTCGAGAATGTGTGTCGTTAAGGTCTCTAGTCCACCATATTCGAGAATTATGTAGCCTTTCAGTTAATAAAGGAAATCATATTATATAATAAAACATGTATCACTCAGAAAAGAGAATGCTACATTAAAGGAGATCGGACAAAACATATTGATCCAAAATTTTTCTTCACTCACGAACTTTAGCAAAAGGGAGATATTAATGTTTATCAAATTCGCTCATGTGAAAATCCAGCAGGTTTGTTCATAAAATCACTTCCAACATCATGTTTTGAGAAACCAGTGCATAAGATTGGAATGCGCAAACTTCGGGACATCTTGTAGTTAAGTTAAAATGAGGGGAGACATTATTTTAAAACTATGTACAATACATGTACTCTTTTTCCTTCACTATGTTTTTTTCCCATTAGGTTTCACTAGTACAGAAAAGACCTAAGGCGTCGGTCAAAAAAGGCCTAAGGCGTCGGTTTTTTAGCGTAGTAAATGCAGAGGACGCTGTAGGTAAATGCCTACAGCGTCGGTTAAATGGTCGACGCAAAAAACTGTTTAGCGTCGGTTAAATAACACACGCAGAAGGCAAGAAAACCGACGCTATAGTTTTACAAACAGTGTCGGTCAATTAAACAACCGACGCTAAATCTTAAACCTGTTGTGTCGGTCTTCTTAAAATGCCAACACTATTGTGCCTATCAATTGCGTCGGTCTTCTTAAAATGCCAACACTATTGTGCTTATCAATTGCGTCGGTCTCACTAAAATGCCGACGCTAAAAGTTGAAGAGCAAATGTGTCGGGTCCTAAAATGCCGACGCCTTAGGTCTATAATTTCATTTTTTTACCTGATCAAATGTTTTTTCCTGATCAATTTTTTTGCATTTGTTTTTTCCTGATCATTTTTAACCTGTTTACTACACATATTTAAAACAGAGGTACACCCAAAAATTAAAAAAGGTTCATAAATTATATTAAAATAAATTTGGAATTGTTCATAATTTTAGTTTACAACCCAATATTTACAAAAATTCATCCAAAACTAATGTTTTCATGACAAATCCCTCAGCCTAACTCGATTCTTGATGATATCTAGACTCCTTGTAATTGTTCTGCACTCTCTTCTTGTATCTCCAAGTACCATGCCCTGAAAAAAGAAGTTTATATTAGTACATAAAATCATATATGCAATAAATTATTCAACAAAACATGAATTAATGGCAATATTTATTGTGAACATGAATTAATGACATGTACTGAAAAAAATTACCTGACTATAGACATTCAAGAGTAAAAAATTGAGCCCAAATCTCTCGTATCTCGCTAATTTCCTTTCTACCATAGCTTCTAGAACCAAGACCCTACCAAAAATTTAACATACTTCAAATATTAGTACTTGATTTTAAAAATTGTAAACCAATATTTACGATATTTTAGTTTCCTTACCATTTTCCAATTCATGTTGGCATTTTTTTGAGAAAGCATGACAATGTCATACATGTACCTCATCACGAAAAAACCGCATTCTGTGCCTCCTTTTTGTTGGGGACACTACACATAAACAAACAAGATTCATAAATAATAACTAAAAAGTGAGGAGCATATAATATAAGTGAAATAAATAAACCAAAGTAGGTTATACCTGAACCTCGGTGTGATACCAAACAAACTCTTTTCTGTTATTCTTCAATCCACCTTGAGGTACATATAATTTAAATGCCCTGTAAAATACGTATACTTTCATCACATCACTTATAGGACTAGGTTCTATGTAGTAATTATACAACATGAAATTTGAAATTTTAACATACATTCGTGCAGGTGTGGTCAACCGTATCTTTCTTTCTTTTTTCAACGAATCAAACACGTATATAGCACTTTCATTGAGACAAAAAAGTAGCAACATCCAATGATCTCTACAATAAAAACATATATAATATATTAGCCGGAATATAATTATATAATATATATAGCATGACAATTACTATGATTTTATTCTTACTCTTGGATGTAAGGGGCTAGGATATAACGTTTATCCTTATTAGCAACCAAAAGACTTGTCATGTAATCAGTTGCTTCGTCCTTGCGTTTTTGCTGCTCATGATTATGTGGTATTGCTAGTCTAGATGGCAACATGAATGCAAACTTATCGTCCTTCAATTGTTTGCACAACTTGCTAACATACCTACAAATATTATTTATCACAATATATGTGTGTGCTAATAGATTCTAAAGTGAATTAGGAAGAAAGATTGAGTCTTACTTTACAAACAGTTCCATAATGGGTATGTTTAACCAACTCATTCTCAAAAACTGATTGACATCTTCGAGTGTGATATATATTGGACCATCTCCATTTTCCTCAAAAACGAATGCATCAGATTTTTTAGAAGGGGGCCTCTTTTTGAGTAAGAAACTTAAACCTGCACAGTGATCACTCGAATTTATGTCATCACCAACTACTTGAGGGCTTTACTTCAGGGGAGTCACCGACCCTTTACTTTCAACCTTTGATGACTTTTGAATTGGCGTCATCTCTTGGAGTTTTTTCTTTTCCAATATAGGATCCTAATCAAAGACATATTTATTGGGTTATATTTAATGGAAACTTTTCATAATTGAACCAAACAAGATATACATGTCCCAACATCACAAGGTCCTTCGGCCATTGAACAAAGCTATCAGCTGCATTTCCTATTGTCTCGTGTTCGTAACATGGAACAGGAACAACTTTTTTTGACGGGTTCAACCCAACTAATCAAGAGATTTAATAGTCCAAAATTATGTTGACAGTACCTTGATAGTTGAGAAATAATCTTCCGGATCCACCGAGTGACAACTACTTCGAGCATTATCAACTTTTCGGGCATCAGCATCATTTACAAATTGATCAGCCTCGAGTGACACACCCATCTGCTTCAACTGATTGAAGATGCCTTCCAATTTTGAATTCATCATTTCCTCGCACTCTTTCTGAACTTTCTTTCTGATTTCTTCCGTAATGGTGGCCAATTCATCTGTCGATACAAGACCACTATGTCTCCTTGGCCCTGACTTAAATACATCTTTTATTTTCACGCCTCCACCAACGCCTCTAACACGTCCCCCGTGCTCTTTATTCCAAAGTGCACGTGCTAATAAGTCATCATGGCCTTGTGGAGTCCATGAACCTTCTGATGCTTGATTGTGTAACTCATTCTGTAAAATAAATTCATTAGAAACACTTCATTTCACAAGGATACCCCTGCTGATTTTAAAAAGTATAGTGAATTACCATGGTCAGGCACACATCCTTTGTCTTCTTATTTGGAAAGTAATGACCACCTTGTCCATCAGCTCTTGCACGTGCTCTAAGCCAATCAAAACCGCGTCCAGTACGCTCAGTTGATAGCATTGACAAATTGCTGTAATCAGGATCATTGAGAGAAGTGATGGGGTCATCAATAGACCACTTTGTTCTTTTTGAAGCATATCCACTAGGCCCCAGGTAATGAACATGTTCATTATGTTTCTGACTTTCTTTTGCCTTTTCGCTTATTTCCTGTTTAATAAAGATAAAAAAGTTTCATGTTAGTCAAAATTAGTTAATTTAGATGAATATAAAAAAGATGACAATGATGAAGAAGAATGTGATGCTGGTGAAGAATTAGCTACAGTGATGAATTTAATTTACAATAGAAACTTGGACATTATATTCTGTTAGCTAAGTGTCAGCTTTTTATGACGTTGTGTTTATATCTACAGCAGGAGGAGCCATCGTTGAACCACCAACATTTAAATCTTATGAATCCAGTTTGAGTACGAAAGGGGAAGAAACAACAGATGATACCACATCCAGTTCAGTTTTATATGTCAGACTTGTCTCAGTGCAGCAAATTCTACTTTCCGAAACTGTAATTTTGCAATCCCTTGTTTAATTTCATTGTTTTTTATTGGCAATGTGAACTAGTAAACTGCATCTTTACAAGACTGGGTAATTACTAGGATTTTTCAGGTGGGTATAGACAAGATTTGTTGGATGAGAACTTCTCTAAGTTGCTTAACAGTTGCACTGATTCTCATTATCAGTAAGCCTTTTGTCAATTAGATATTTTACTAGGATTTAAGTTTGGGTTTCAGGAACATATTTTACTAACTATTTTGAGAATTTGTTACAGTAAACTAATTTCTAATAATTTAAGTTTTATTATTTTGAGAATATTATTTTCAATTTCTAATATATCCCTGTTTATGAATTTGTTACAGTAAACAATGAAGAAATTGCTCCAGAAAAAAGAGAGTTGCACTTTTAAAAGGTTAGATTTTATAAATAATTTTTTTCGGTGCATCATGACTTATAAGTAGATTATACTAGAGTTTTTAAAGAGAGTATTATGCTAACTAATCAAGTATATAAAAAAGATTAATCAAGTTGTTGTGATAATTAATGAATTTGAATAACACTTATTTGAGTTTATTTGTTTCTTTTATCTTTTTAAGTAGAGTTAAGTTTTGGTTAGTATATAGTTTTCACCTTAATAAAAATTAGCCATCGTTTGCAGAATCTAGATGTGTTATACTTCTTTATAATTTATAATTTATCAGACATGGCTACTTTCAGGAATTGACATTGAATTACCTTAAACTCTGCAGTTTCACGTCTCTGTTTGAATGTTTTCCACGTGTCCTCAGTAATGAAGCTGTATTTTTCACACGGATCCTTGCCTTCTCGAAAATAATTCTTAGTCAGCTTTCCCTTGAAATCTCTCCACTGCTTTCCTGCTCTTTCTAACACGTTCTTTTTCCGTGAATCATCCAATTTCCATCGGGTCTGAACATAATGAGTAAGTTATAAATTACTAATAGTTAAATATTAGCAAGCAACCAAAGAATGTTAAATACAGTTGAAGTCAAATGCCTTATCGTCTTATTATACCTTAATATCTTCCCATATTGCATCTTTCAAGCCTTGATTTACAAGGTCCCAACTCTCGATATTTATATCAACTTGGAATCGAACCACTGATCCTACATAAGTCCTAAAATCTTTAAGCATATCCCCAATTGGCTCACCATATTCATTGAAAGAAATGCTACAATCCAAATTCTGTTTTGCAATCCTTCTTTTCAAGTCTTTGCACAACGTTGGACCTCTGCTTCTTTTCTTGACTAATTCTTCAGAACTTTGCTCCCTGTCTTGCTCTCTGTCTTCCTCTCTGTTTTGCTCCCTCCTACCTTCATCTTGATCCATTAATCTTATACCTGTAACATAATAGGTTAGGAAATGTAAGAGCTATTACATATGGTACATATGGTACATTAAGTTATTGCACCTGTAAGATCAAATATCATGTATAGCTGGGATTATTGCAACAGTGTCTAAAAAGCTGATAATTGATACCATTTGTTTCAGAAACCTATGAAAGTTGAACAATTTAAAGTAATTACTCGTATGTGAAAGACTGAAAGTTCTCTAACTCATTACTGGATATGGTCCAGAAAACTTCATTACTACTGAATCATTTCAATTTTGGATATTAACTATATTTTTCAATCTATGAGCAAATCTTTAGTTTTTTGACAGTTTTGCAGATCAAGGTTTGATATGCCATGTACAATCAAGGGACGCTGTTATAAAGTACTTCTGAGATGGATGGACTGTGACAGCTCGCACCTGTTTATGATTGCGTAAATGATTAAGGAAAAACAAATAAGTTCAAAGAGAGACTAATTTGATAGTATCAAATTATTACATTTCTAAATGATAATACAAACACATTACTTGTAATAGACTAAAAATAACTACTATAATGCCTATCTAGATAATCAACTCTGTAACATTTATAGTGCATGACAGTGCAAAACAGTTTAATGACACCAATAAATGAAGTTTGACTTACCTCTGCATTGTGATGGTCTACTATATCTTTGCACTTATAGCTCCCTTTCTCAGACCTTTTCTACACACGAACAGTCTGCAAAAGAATCACCAGCTTATGCTCTAATCCAATATTAAAATACCAAGTCCAACTGTGCACATGGACAAAATGAGAACCAGTTCATCACTAAGACCAGTCCAGGCACATTATAAGGAAATTCTAATTACGTCGTATTACAAGCCCAAGTTAAAAATTACTACAAAGTTCATATAATTAAGAAGGGAAGAACAGGAAAGAAAAAAGAATTAACAACCTATTAGTATTTATTAGAACCAGAAAACTATGGCCATGTTATCAAAATTTATGTAAGTAGAACTACAAGTTCACACATAAGTAAAATATATAGCAATCGAGTTTCTAGTACATCAGTGTCTTCATCTGGCAATAGTATCCGATTAACAAACTTTGGTATGGTATAATCTTCACATTAAGTAAAAGTGACTCTAGAAAGGAATATCAGCTTCTGTTCTCCAGGCAATATTTTTTCAGGACTTGCAGGTTGGAAATGTTGAACTTAACGTTTTAAAGTAGAATTACTTAAAAAAAAATCAACACTTCTGCACACACTTTGTGTCCACTAAATGAATAAATTGAAGATGAATTTGTCAGAGTTCTTCTGTTCTTCTATTCTTAATTATAGGGTAGAAAATTACCTTCATTGGCATGAAGGTATTTCAAATCATTATTGATGATCAATCCATACCCCTTCGTCATGGTCATTGCGTGCATAACTTATATCCATACTATCTTCTATAGATGTGGTTTGTAGGCCAATTGAGAAAGGGGGTTCTCGTCAAATTGATTATACTCTTCCTCATCTTCGACATTATCAACTCCAATAATACGTCGCTTACCTTGAAGAACAATTGACCACCTCACATCAGCCGGGTCTCGAATATAAAAAACTTGTCTGACCTATGTTGCAAGTATAAATGGATCGTCCTCATGACCAAACCGATTGAAGTCAACCAAAGTGAAACCTGACTCATCTACTCGAACACCACGACGGATATCAAACCATTTACATTTAAATAGTGCAACTTTGAAATCTTTGTAATCAATCTCCCAGATTTCCTCAATCACCCCATAATAAGACTTTTTTACATCTCGTGATGTAATGGAATTGCCTCTTTCAAATTCTGTTGAAAAAGCTTCTACAGATATTCCACTATTTTGCACGGTGCTCTTATTATCTTGATGTTGTGTGTAGAAACTGTACCCATTTACATCATATCCTTGGAAAGAACTCAGTGGCATGTTTGGGCCATAAGCTAACCACTTCAGAGTATTGGAAACTGTTGAAGGACTTTTTGAATATTGAGACATCACTCGATCTTTAAACCATTTCACAAAAGATCGATTATGTTCATTTGTAACCCACTTGCCACCCTTAGAGGGATTCTTTCGTCGAATCTCCAGTATGTGCTCTTGTAAGTAAGGATTAACTTCTGTCATGTGTTGTAGAACAAAGAGATGGGCTCTATCAAGCATTTCAGCATCGGGAGTGATCATTTTATGTCCTTCTGTACCCTGACCGTCAAGTCTACCTTCATGACGAGATCTCGGAATTCCAACTGGATCGGTAGATGTTAGATAGTCCGTGCAAAATTCAATAGTCTCTTCAACCGAATACCCTTCAACTATGCTTGCTTCAGGATGACGCCGATTTCTCACATATGCTTTTAAAATGCACAGAAACCTCTCGAAAGGATACATTTGACGCACATACAAAGGCCTCATGATTGCGATATTATCCCGTTTCTTGCTTATACCTGTATTTTATTTCACTGTGAAATATGGTGATCAGGGGTGGATGATATTACTTGTTTCTTTCTTGGGATTAACCAATGGTTACCTAACTGTGTGTGTCATGACTATAGCTCCTAAAGGATACAAGGTAAGCCAACCAGACAATTGCTTGAAGTGTAACGAACTTGAGTTTTTTAATTTTACGTATTAGTAACAAAATGTTCATTTTCAGGGTCTAGAGCAAAATGCATTGGGAAATCTTCTAGTTCTATTCCTTCTGGGCGGTATATTTGCAGGTGCTGCTCTGGACTGGTTGTGGTTAATTGGCAGCACGACTCAATTTTAAAGAGATAATCGCAAACAAGCTTGAATGACGAATGTGCTGAAACCAATATGGACAACTTATTGGTCACAAAGCTATAAACAACTATTGTATATCAGCAACCTAGTTTTTATTTTAACTGTTCTCATTTCCTTTGTAAATTAGCAGTTAGAGATTTAGATCGGGAAAGTAAGTGATAAATAAAGATGCTAAAATGTTTTACATTTCCAAATTGCACAGTAGAAGTTTCTCAACTTTTTTCTTGATGAGTATGTTTGACCTGATCATGATGTAATCTATAAATTAGAGAAAACTCTTACATTCGACCTGTAAAACGAAATGACACAGAAGAAATAGTGAAGCAGCAGCAGCAGAAGCCGTTAGACTCAGCAACTACAATGAATTTCAAGTGTTCAAACATTAATTGAAGGATGAGCACAAATATTTACATTACGTTATTGAGAACAAACAAACAAAGCAGGTAATTAACGGTTGCGCACAGAGCTCGATTTTCACATTCTACACAAGTAAACTGAATTTCTATAATATCAAGTCAATTCTTTATGTTTCAATTACAATGAAGTCAACGAACACATTTTCGGAAAAAACACGAAATGATCAGAGTCACTTTGTAAATTAAACTTATCTGAATCTAAAATCAACTGATACAATCAATCAATAAAATTATAATAAATTAAAACTCAAGAACATTAACATAAAGTAAATGATGTATGCTGGATAAATTCAATCGAAACAAAGCACATTCTGAAATTTACAGATTCATATACACGTGTGTGTGTGTATATATGTATGTATGTATATAGCAAATAGAAACTGTGAAAGCAAGTTGGTGGATTACCTTTGTGAAGATTAAGCAGCACCCTCTTCGATTGTTTAAGCAGCAGCAGCCAAAACCCCACAATCGAAACCCAATCGATTCCCCTTTCTCAGAGCCAACAATCGAACCCTAGAAATCGAAGAAAAATTTTAGTAGCAGGAGATGAAAGGTTTAAAGTGGAATAGGAGCAAGAGATGAAAATTTTAGTCACCCGCGTTTGTTTTTAATTTTTTTTAAATTATTTCTTCTTACGTCGGTTAAAAAGAAAACCGACACTGTATATTATCTAAATAGCGTCGGCTAAAAAAAAGACCGACACAATAGCAAAACCAACAGCGTCGGTCGTTTGACCAACCGACACAGAAGACCAACTAGCGACGGCATTCAACTTGACCGACGCTATTCTAACTCTGCAGCGTCGGTTAATTGAAACGACCGACGCCTTTAGCTTTAAAAAATAGAAAAAATGTGTCGGTTCTCTATTTAACCGATGCATTAGGCAGTAAATAGTGTCGGTTCTCTATTCAACCGACACTATAGGTGCGACTCCTAAATTGTCTTCTGTACTAGTGTTTTCCTACTAAGGTCTTAATAAGGCATGATTTTAGTACAAGTAATCCAAGGGGGATGTTGTGTATTCAAGTGGATGACCTTTGTGTTCCTCCATTAATGTTATTAGACCTTTGGCTTTCCATGTAGTTCAAACCCTTAGCCTTTCATTACCTTTGTAACTCAATATTATAAGCTATATATAGTGTCTTTGTAAGAGGTTTTAAGCGACAAGATTATACAATGAAATATATGGTTGTTTTCCCTCTTCTATATGCTCTTTAGATAGTATAATATATATTATTTACGTATCATCCTTCGATAATTTGTGACCATTGTGAAGTTGTAATGATTACAAAAAGCTATGTAGTAATTTTTTAATTTTTATATTATAAATAAACTGTAGCTTTAATTTCATTATTTAAAATAATAATTATTATTTTAAAATATGGATCGAATATGATAATTAAATGACAATTCTACTTTGTTATAAACTCATGAATGTAGTTTTGGAGTAATATATTTTATAAATACATATTTAACACTATTTGTTAACTGAAATATCGTTATGTTTTAACTAAAGGTCAATGTGTGTGTGGTTAGTTTGTTGAGATTATATGTGAGTTGTTATTTAATTTTTGTGTATGTGAATCTAAAGGTCAATGTGAATTTTAACTTATTAATATAAATATTTCTTCCAATGATAGGATCAAAATTTTTGAAATAATTATTAGGACATTGTGATAGTTATGAAATTTTAAAAATTTGAGAAGTTGATTAGGAGAATTATTTTGAAACAATGAATTTGAGTTAATGAAAGAAGTATAAAATTATATATTTCAAATATTTGAATAAATAAACGAATTGAGATGGAATGTAAGCTAGCGTTTCAAGAATTTTAGAATAAAAATATTATTTATTTAAACCACCTTTCGTTAAATTATTGAATTACTACTATCAAAGTTTTATCATCAATTTCTAACTATCAGAGTTTGGTCGTCATAACTTATCATCAGAGTCTATAGAATTGGAGTTGGAAACCAAAGTTTGGTTATTGTAGTCTTAAAAATTAGGAAAAGGTAGATTGAGTTAAAATAAACTAAATCTGCATAGATATATCGACTCCTGAAAGTAGTAGTTGTGAATATTACACATAAGATAATAGTTATTTTATGTTTTATATTACAATATATCCTTGTAAATGACTGTGTCATTTACAAGGATATTTTTTAGGTGTACACTATTCCCTTATTGGTATATAACTTATTGTTTATTATTTTTTAAGAACTAACAGCTCTTAAAAACTTTGTACTTCTTAAAAACTTTGTTCTTCTTAAAAGAGCTATTTTTATTCAACATCAGATTTTGTAAAGTCACTAGTAAAATTTATCACTTTCTCATATTGTGTTTTATAATATATATTGTTCATTCGAAAAGACGTAAACTATTGTATTCAACTTCCTTCTATAATAGTATTTACTGGGCAATAATTGGCAATAATTGATATTAAAGCTTACCTAGTTAACATACAAACAGTAAAGATCAAATATGTAATAACCAAGAATTCATGGTTGTATAATTACGTGTTACATAAAATTGATTGTGTTTTACTATAGTTTGATATATTTCCATCATTAAACCTTATATGTTTCTGTTTTGTGGAATTTTGTGTGATCTATCATATTTTTTGTTGATTATATTTTTTAGAAAATATATCCTCATCAAAATTATTGAACTGAGCCGCTACCGTGATTTCAGAGCCTGAGATTTTTATCATTTTAATTTTTATGATTACAATGGTATTCCAAAAGTTATAACCCAATTAATGGGACCTTTGGTCCTTTTAGTATCTTTACATTTTTGAAAAATCAATATTTACAGAGGTATTATTTGTAAATATAAATAATTATCAAATTATTAAAAATTACATAACAATAGCCAAAAACTTAAAAAAAAAAACTCTCTTGCTTGTTCTTGAGCTTTCTAAAGATCAAACACAAATTTGAAGGTAATTTTGGAGTCCAAATTTTAAATTTGTGTAACTAAAACACTCTCTTTTCAATTCTCTATCTATATCTTACATCCATATCTAGATGGGGTAATATTTTTAATTAAATAATTAGGGTTTTAATTCCAATGAGTTTTTAATATTTTTGGTGATGAAAATTGATAGATCTTTGAAATTCAAGCGCGTATGAACTTTTTTGGTAATATTAAATGTATGATTTAACAATATTTAGTGTTTGATTTAGTCTCGTTAGAAAATTTGGCTGTCAGCGTGTTCCCGAGCTTTCTGGGTTGATTTGAGGTTATTTGTTAGTGTTAATTAGAGTATAAGCTAGGCATGACCGTGTTTTTTGGCATATGTTGAGTTTTATTGAGTTTTTAATATTATTTATATTTTAATATAATTTTTCAATTGTTGAAAAATCAAGATGATAGTAAATTATAGTAATATACGTTTTCAGTTATTTTGAATCATAACTGAAAATGGATAATATAAAGGTTAAAGATAATATGTTATTACTGGTGCTTGAACAGTGAACTACAGAATATAAAAATAAAAAGTATAAAAGTTTTAACTATAATATGATGTTGACAGGATTTGAACCCTTTTTAATAAAAGAATATAAAAGTTTAAATATTATAAGTTGTTGACGGGATTCGAACCCCGAACCTATCAGTGAAGTTTCAATATTAATATAAAGAATACTATTTTATTATTACATCTAATTGTTCTAAACTATCTGACCTATGATCTAATGGCTATTTATACTACACCAAACAACATACAACTGTAACGCCCTCCAGACCCGGGGTATAAGTCTGGGGTAACTAGCTAATCACCAAACATGTTCAACCTGTACATGATAATTGAGCAGATATATATCTAAACCCCTTTAACGCTAACCAGGATCTTTTTAGGTTAAAGTGTGAAAACAAGAACCACTATCTAACTTTATTACAAACCAAATTTAAAATCTTACAAACTCTCTTTATTACAAACCGCTGTCTAACCAGTTTTTTTTAAACTAAGTTCCTCTTTATTCAAACACACACTTTAACTATATACACTCTGTTAGTGTTTGTGTCCTAGAGACAACACTATGATATTTTAGTTTAAGACATTTGGATTATTAATGTTTATAATCTATCGATTATTCCCTTTATAATTTATTAATTTTTAATTTACTGCGATATAAATGTTAGATTAATAAATGTCCTTGGAATATGATATGCAATTCTATATCTCTAAGTACGTGACTTAGAAATGAGATTATGAGAATAGTATCAATATTCCTAAAGGTCCCTGGTCGAGTATTATTATTAAGGGACAATAATAATGCATTAAGACTAATGTGTTTGTTGACTGATGATCACATCTCATTGATAATAGGTATAGTGATACTTAAGTCAAAGACACAGGCATATATATATGTACATGGTGTTGGACAGACCCGATGTGAGATTCTACATGTCTGTTGTGTCATAAGTAATTCTCACAGTGATAATGATGTAATGGTCCTTAGATCTGAAGTCATAACATTTCTATACGAGAATTAATATATATTGATTCCATTAAAAGTTATCCTTGACCGGATAATGATAAAAGTGGACATTGGGTATATTATTAATCATATGAGAAATATGAATGATCTATATGGGATTTAACACTCCTATTTTAGGAGTGATATTATTGGCCTCTTGTGTGAGCTAGACTATGAAATGCGTGGCTACGCTCAAATGTTGATTTGATATGATAGTCTACTCATTGATCAAAGAAACTTGGAGTAAATTATGATGAGGATGACACATAACATGCCTCTAGTTTAATCTATAATATTTGGTTA
Source organism: Apium graveolens (assembly GCF_009905375.1). Classification (NCBI taxonomy): domain Eukaryota; kingdom Viridiplantae; phylum Streptophyta; class Magnoliopsida; order Apiales; family Apiaceae; genus Apium; species Apium graveolens. Next base: position 185,276,020 of record NC_133655.1, on the reverse strand, counting down.
CAGGGATTATATTACATTGTACATTATTCACGAAAGGTTAAATCGATCACTAATTGAATTATTATTACTTGGGTAGCAATGATGTATTACTAGATGCCGCTCATTGTTTATGATTTTAAATTAGATTTAAAATTCGTTGCCAACGTAATAATAACCTATAGGGTCACACACAAATAATGCTTGAAGGACTATTTAATTTAAATTGGATTTAAATTATAATAAAGTAATTTGAATTATTTATAATATTAATTAAGTATGACTTAATTAATTAGATAAATATTGATATTCAAATTTACTAATATTAATTATGAAATTCATTTGTTAAATAATTAAGTGTGACTTAATTATTATACAAATAGGAATTTCGAATTAATAATAACTCCTACTTAGTTCAGAGTTCTAATTCTTATTATACTCTCTTGTTATTCCCTAACAATACAACAAGAATTACAGAAGGGGGGGTTGAATGTAATTCTGGCTTCTTCTTGAGATTTATGAAAAATGGTTCTAACTCGATTTATATCTAACTGTTTGATTTGCAAAGTGCGGAATACAGAGTTAAGTTAATCAAACATAAAGTAATAAAAACTCAGATCTTTAAAACTTTCTGGTGGATTTGAATGTATCCACCAGATATATATATATATATATATATATATATATATATATATATATCAAGAGAACCCTGTGAAGCTTGAATAGCTCACAGCTGTTGTACAAGTGAACAACTAAACTTGCAGAGAAACGCTACAGGATACAACTTACAAATGTTTCTCTGAAAATGTGTTTTACTTAGTCTATTTGTTATTTCCTCCACTTGCTACACTTGGTTTATATATCACCAAGTTTACATGATAATAAGACAAGATAATAAAATAAAACCTATCAAGTCTAATTTCATGTTGCTTCACTACTTTATTCCAGCATATTTGAAAATCTTCATAACTTGCATGGAAATGGTAATGCTTCTTTGTTCTCAAAACCCTGCAAAACAGGCTGCCACATTTCTTTTGCAAACACTCGATGCATGTGACTGTGTTGTCACTGTCAACAGATATTTGAATTGATCATCCGTCGGGTACATGCTTGTTATCCGTCGGGTAGCCTTGTTGATCATCCGTTAGGTAGCTTCGTTAATCATCCGTCAGGTAGCCATTTATCACTTGACTCCATTTGATTTATGCATAATTACAAGACATCTTATATTTACATTTAATCAACCTATTATGCACATCTACGAGTAGTCTACATGATTCATAAGCTACTACAGAATCTATACAAAGTTGTTTGCAGAATTTTGCTACATTACTTATTGTTACATAAACTACTAACCCAATGGATATCAATTAGTCAGCCGTCGGGACTATATTGAATCATCCGTCGGGACTATAATTGATCGTCCGTCGGGTGCTAAAAAATTCATTAAGTTAAATCTACTAAGGTGTTTTGTTTGGCTTATCATCAAGTACACAACATATTCCTAACAATCTCTATATAATTTATGTCTACTGGAATTTTAGCCATAAATTAAGAGAAACTTGATGATAACAAAACATCCTAAAGATACAGTTTGAAAAATAGTAGATAAAACTAATAAGTGCTACAAATTGCTGAAAGTTGAACAATGCAAAGTACACAAAGAAATTGCTCACAATTGTTATCAAGATGCTCCTCTAGTCTGACCAGATAGATCTATTTCCTTGCTTGTTTGGATTTCTTCCCAAGCCTTTTGTTGTTTTCTTCAATTTGATTCTGAAGTTGTCCGTGGAATTCAAGTTCATCAGCTTATGAGAGATTAAGGATTTCCTGCATTTCCAAAAGAGTCTCATTGATAGAGATACTCAATTGGTCCTCTAATCTAAAGAATCTTCTAACACCTTTGTCATCCATGAACTCCATCAGCCAATAGGGCCTTAGATGCACTCTCTTTCCTGTAAAGGGAATAGATAGAGTTTTTGGAAGTGCATCTTTGGCTCTAATACTCCTTAGTTCCTCAATCCTCTTTAGAACTATTCTTCTTGCAGTCACATTGTACTCAAAGTTCTTTTTGAAGGATGAGTAGACTTTAATCAGAACAGATCTTTGGCTCTAATACTCCTTAGTTCCTCAATCCTCTTTAGAACTATTCTTCTTGCAGTCACATTGTACTCAAAGTTCTTTTTGAAGGATGAGTAGACTTTAATTAGAACAAATTGGCTTTCTTGGAGAATCCTGTAAAGAGGCCATGTCATCTCTTTCCCTTCCTTATATCTAAATATCAGTCTTTCAGGAGATGTCTGTAAACATCGTCTGTAAACATCAATTCCTCTTACTTCTTCCAGTTCATCCAAGTGGAGATTCAAGTCTGAAAATTCCATGATATCACAAATGTACATGAGATCTCTCTTGTTGACTGTGTGTTGGGATTTGGTTAGAGCTTTGGATTTGAGAGATACAAGATTCACTTTCTTGCTAGCTCTAGTCTTTGTCTTCTTTGTCTTGAAGATGGGCAAATTTAGCTCAGGAATTAGTAAATTATCCCAGTCTACTGGCTCATCTTTGGGACCAATTGGTTCATCATGAATATTTCTTGTTGGATCAACCACTTTGAATTCTTCAAATACCACTGAGGATTTTGATGTCTGAGTTGTAGTTGTAGGATTTTTGGGAAATTGGTCTTCCAATTCCTCATCATTAAAGTTCACTTTCCTCTTGGAATGAAGTTTGTATCTAAATCTTCTTTTCTGTTGTGATTCTTCTTGTATTTTCAGATCCTTAGGTTCGGTAATTACAGTTGGTTGTACAGGAAGCTCTGTTGTGGTTTTTACAGCTTGAAGCTTGGCCAAGATAGCAGCTTGTTCTTTCTTTTGCTTTTGCTTCTTAGCATCCAAAGCAGCTTGCTTCTTTTCTAGCTTGATTCTTTCTTTCTCCTCCTTCTTAGCTTCCACAAACAGTGGGTATCCAACCACCACACAAATCTCCTTACCATTTCTGTAAATTTTGGTAATTCTTCTTTTCAATGCTGAATCAGCTGGATCCTTGTAGAATGCAATAGATCTTGACAACAGTTTCTTTTCATCTGGCTTTGGTGTCTCAAACACTGTATCCATAGGATTCTTGTCCAAAAACTTAGGATAATTCCATTTGGTCTTCATGATGAGATCTTTCTTTGGAGATTTGATACAGGAAGTTTGACCCCTTTCCAGATAGTTCATACTTATATCATTCACAAAGATTTTCATGACTTTAGAGTTATGATTAAAGATTTTGTCTGGATTCTGTGTTGGGCCAAATATCTTCTGGATGTTCTCATCAATTTTCTTCCAATTGATTGGACTCAATTGCTTCTTCTCAGCTGCTCTCTAATTGGCCGCTGCTTCTTTTATTAGATCTATGCTATCTTTAGCAGGTGGCTTTGTGAAAACAATTGTTGGCACAATTACTTTACTTACTTGAATATTGAGCACTTTTTGCTCCCCCTCACTTCTTGATTCCCCTTGACTGAATAAGACAATTGAGCTTTCTTTCCCCCCTTAAAAGAGGTTTCTTTCTCCCCCTTTTGTTATCAGCAAGTTGAGTAGAAGAGGAGGTTTGTGTTGCCACTAGCCTTTGAAGCAAGTATGTTTGTTGTGCTTAGTGTAGATGAATTGTTGTTAGAGAGGCTTCCATTGCTGTCATTCTAGTATCCAAGGAATCTATTTTTGTGGCAAGATCAGAACTCTTCCTGAGTTGTCTCTTAATGTCAAGCATTGTAGCTTCTGGAAGTGTGGAATCCAACCTGTCAGAAATGTCACTTTTCATTTGATCCATTTCACCTTTGATAGAGGTGTCATCCTGAGTATGTTGAAAACCTTGGATATGTTGTAATTGAAGAGAAGCAAGGTGTGCTTGTAGGAGCTACTTGGTGCTGGCATTTGTTGTTGATTGAAGAGCAGAGTGTGTTTGACTGATAAGTTGGATGAGTGTGGTCTTGAAATGGTGTTCATCACATTTCTTGGAGAAGGCCCATGATGGCATGCCTGATCTGGAACTAGGGCCTACTTCTCCCCCTATGTCCAATGGCTCTTCTTCACTTTCTGCATCCTCACCACCAAAGAAATCATCTGAACCACCAGTCTCATAAACAATGTTAGATATATTTGAGATGTCAAGTCTAATCTGATTTGTGTTTAGTTTCAGAACTTAATATTAGGACTTATCAGAACTTACTGGAAATCAGAACTTACTGAAGTCAGAACTTATATAAGAACTTAAGGCCGTCAAGATTTATATCAGTACTTAAGTGTGGGTATTTCAGATAAGGAATGTAGCTGATTTACAAGAGACGATCATGACTAAAACAAAGGAAGATATGCACGAAGAGTTGGATAGCTAGAAGACTTATAGAAGATAATATCTGATTGATATATTTTAGGAGACAGAATTATATTCCATATCAATTAGAAGATATCTTGTAACTTTGTACTATATAAACATAGCTTAGGGTTTGCACTATAAGTGTTATCATTCACGAGAACATTATTCATTGTAACCTAACAGCTCTTAGTGATATTGTTCATGACTGAGAGAGTAGTTTAACCTACTTTGTAACAGAGCTTATTGAATAAACTTGATTATTGTTACATACTTATGTTCTAAATTGATTTGATTGTATAAACACTCTATTCAACCCCCTTCTATAGTGTTGTGTGACCTATCAAGTGGTATCAGAGCCTCTCTATTGATATACAAACAGTGAGATCTACTTTACAATCATGTCTGATGAAACACAAACTCCACCTAAGCCCACCAAAACTCAAGATACTCAAAACAATCAAACACACAGTCGATATGAGAGTATTAGGGTTCCCATACTAAGAGCATCTGAGTATCCTATATGGAAGGTAAAGATGGCTATGTTTCTGGAAGCCACAGATCCAGAATACCTTGATAGAATTAATGATGGACCATATAAGCCTACCAAGCTTTCTGTTGCAGTTGTTGATCAACCAGCAAAGATGATACCAAAGGAGAAAGGTGATTACACACCTGAAGATATCTCATCTATTGCCAAAGATGCAAGGGTAATGCATTTACTTCATAATACAATCGACAATGTCATGTCAAATAGGGTAATTGGATGCAAGACTGTAAAGGAAATATGAAATGCTTTGGAGACACAATGTTAGGGAACTGAAGCCATCAAAAAGAACTTGAAGACTATACTCACACAAGAGTATGAGCACTTTGACTCAAAAGCTGATGAGTCATTAACTGATTTATATGACAGGTTTGCCAAACTCTTGAATGATCTGTCATTGGTGGACAAGGAATATGATCTTGAAGATTCAAATCTAAAATTCCTTTTAGCTCTTCCTAAAAATTTGGATTTGAAGTCTACTATCATAAGACACAACTATGACCTTGCTGAAACTACTCTTGATGAAATTTATGGCATGCTCAAGACTCATGAACTTGAGATGGATCAAAGGAGAAAAAGGCATGAAAGAAAGTCAAAGACAGTTGCTCTTAAAGCTGAGGAGGAATCTCCTAAAGTGGTTGTCTCAAAGAGGGGCAAAGGAAAGGCTATCATCATACAGTCTGATTCAGAGTCATCATATTCTGATGATGATGATTCAGAATCTGAAAATTTATCTGAAGTGGATGTTGATGCAGAGATGATGCAACTGTGTGCTCTTATGATGAAGGGTATCACAAAGATAGCCTATAAGAAATTCAGAAAGGGCAAGAAGTTTTCAAGGAAAGGTGGAAGTTCTGAAAAGAAAGGGTTCAGAAAGTCTGAAGGCAAAGGAGGAAAGTCTGACAGAGGAGACAACTCAAATGTCAAATGCTACAATTGTGGTGAAAGAGGCCACATCTCTCCTGACTGCAAGAAAGGAAAAAGTGATAAGGGCCATCCACTTATCATAAAGAAGAAAAACTGGGTAGACACTTCAGATTCTGAAGAAGAGGTGAACTATGCTTTGATGGCAAATGCTGATAGCAGTTCTGAAACTGCTGAATTGAAGGTACCTCATTCAACTCTTGCTTTTCATACTGATGATATTTCTGAGCTAAGATTATATCTGAAAACCATGTACATTAGTTTTAGAGATCAGACTTAAGAAAATGAAAGATTAAAATCTGAAAGTCTTGCTCTTAAAAACAGAAATGACTACTTATAAAAAGAGTTAGTTATATTCCATCAAACTTAGAAAGAAAGAGATGAGGTTTTGTATGTTAGAGATGAACAGCTAAAATTGAATAAATCTCTTAAATCTGAACTGGAAAAGGAAAAGGAGAAGGAGATAATCAAAACTTGGACTAACTCTAGAAGAACAACTCATAAAATCTTAGAAAATGGAAATTGGAAAGAAGGACTAGGTTACCTAGATGATAAAGAAGAAAAGCAAACTGTCATCTAAACCAAACTTTACCAAGAAAGCTGAAAAGCCAAAGGTAAATCCTGTTAAATTTGTTGCAAAAACTGATGTGTCAAAATCTGAAAAGATGAATGATTCTAAAACAAAAGTCAAAGAAAAGTCAACTTCTGACAAATTAAAACAGGATAAACCAATTGTGGTAAATGTTGGCTTAATGACAAAGAAGCAGCTTAAGCATAAGCTGAAAGAGATTAGAAATGTGAACAAGGTAAAGGAAGCTAGGAAAAATAGGAATGGAAAGGAAGGTGTGAATAAAAGCAATAATTATATGCATGTTCCTAATGCTCCTAGAAAGAAATACTATAATTATGGAAACTATAACCATCTTGCTTCTTTTTGCAGGAAAAATAAAGATATAAACACTTTACCTCCAAGATCAGGAGTTAAGAGTCAGTCTGTTAGGTTTAAACCACAGAATCCTTATTTTTATTGTGGTAGTTTATGGCATTCTATTTATACTTGTAAGGAATATCATAGTTTGTACTATGATTATTATCAAATAAAACCGTCTTTGAAGGAAGTTAGTATAATTCCTTCTAGTGTAAATTCTGATGCAAAGTCTGATATAAAGTCTGAAAAAAGCATGTTAGCATAAACTCTGAAACTAAATCTGCTGCAAATGCTAACAAACTTAAAAAGGCCAAAGGATCCAAGCAAGTATGGGTCCTTAAAACTAACCAATAGTGGTCTTTGTGATTGCAGGGCAACAGGAAAAACATCCTAGTCCTGGACAGTGGATGTTCAGGACATATGACTGGAAATAAAGCCCTGCTATCAGACTTTATGGAGAAAGATGGCCCAGGAGTTTCTTATGGAAATGGCAACATGGGAAAGACCCTGGGATATGGAAATATCAATCTTGGGAATGTCATAATTGTATCAGTAACTCTTATCTCAGGACTTAAACATAATCTGCTAAGTGTGAGTCAAATCCGTGACAGAGGTTATCATATGGATTTATTTGAAGAACACTGTGAAGTTGTAAGTAATTCTATAGGCAAAGTGGTTCTGAAAGGTTACAGACATGGTAACATATATGAATCCAAACTTTCAACAAATTCTGATGGTTCTGCAATCTGTCTGTTAAGAAGATGATCAATTGAAGAAAACTGGAATTGGCATAAGAGACTATCTCATTTAAATTTCAACAACATAAATGAGCTAGAAAAGAAAGATCTTGTGAGAGGACTGCCAAAATCAGTATTTGCTCCTGATGGCCTTTGTGACTCATGTTAAAAAGAAAAACAAAGAAAATCTTCATTCAAGAGCAAAACTGAATCCTCAATTCTTGAGCCTTATCACTTACTGCATGTTGATCTATTTGGTCCAGTCAATGTCATGTCTATTAAAAAGAAGAAATATGTTATGGTTATAGTGGATGAGTTCACAAGATACACTTGGGTGTATTTCTTGTACAAGAAGAATGAAACTGCATCTACTCTAACTGATCATGTCAGATAGCTGGATAAGTTAGTCAAAGATTCTGTTAAGGTAGTATCTCTAGCAATGAGACTCTCTTGGAAATGCAAGAAAAGCTAGATCTCTCAGAATCTGATGAACTAGAATTCCACAGGCAGCTCCAAAATCAAATTGAAGAAAATAACAGAAAGCTTGGAAGAAGATCCAGACCTTCAAGGAACAAGAAAAATCTGCTCAGGCTAGAGCAGCATCTTAAATTGACTGTGAGCCAAACCTTGTTCATTTTAATTAATTGAAGCACTTTCATTTTTATCTACTTATCTTTAAAGATATATGTTCAGGATGTTTTTTTATCATCAAGTATCTCTTAATTTATGGCTACAATTCCAGTAGACATAAATTGGGGGAGATTGTTGTGCATATGTTGTGTACTTGATGGTTTCATAAACAAAACATCTAAGTAGATTTTACTTAGTGAAATGATGTAGCACTCGACGGATAAGAATTATAGTCCTGACGGATAACTCATTATAGTCCCAACGAATAATTAACTTATTATCCATCGAGTGAGTAGCTTATGTAATAATAACTTTGTAGCACAGTTATGTATGCACCTTTGTATAGAATCTGTAGTAGCATATAAGTCATTTTGACTTTAACTAGATATGCAGAATAGGTTGATTAATTGTACATAAACGATGTCTTGTAATTCTGCATAAGTGAAATAGAGTCAAGTGCCAAAATAGCTATCGACGGATGATTAACAACACTACTAGAAAAAGTAGAATAGACATCGCCTCTTAGACATCGGTTGCTTTTGGAGCCGATATAAAAGGTGTTTTCTACATCAGTTTTAACCAACCGATGTCTTTTGTTATTATAAACATCGGTGTTTTAGCCCAACTGATGTTATAAGTCTGTTTCAAAAAATTTAATCAGCGCGCGTTCCCCCTTTTCCCCTTAGTCAAATAATTCATTCCCTCCTTGTTTCCCCCTTATTTTTTGTCTTAGAAAAATTCCCTCTCTTCTCACAAAGATCTCTCCTCTCTTTTTAATAAAAAAAATTAAAGATTAAAATCAAAAACATAAAACACCGATCTTAAAATATATCCAAAAACTCTCCTCTCTTGTCTCTCACTCAAATCGACCTCTAATCCAAGAACACCCACCACTCTCTCTCAGAGGAATGTTGTCTCTCTGTCTCTATGCTCTCAGATATCTCTTTGTGCTCTCATATCTCTCTCTCTGAAGTTTAAAGCTCAGTCGAAGTTTAAGGTTGAAGTTTAAGTTAGAGTAAAAGTTCAAGTCTGAGTTTAGAGCTAAGTCTAAGTTTAAAGCTAAGTTGAAGTTAAAGCTTGAATTTGGTAAGTTTTGAACCCTAATTTTAGAATTGGGGGTTTTAATTTGAAACCCTAATTTTTAATTTTTAATCGGTTCTAATTAAACTAAGTTGTACGCTCTTTAATTGTAGAATTGTAAATTGTTAAATTTTCAGTTGGATTAATGTTCAATTTATTCGAAGATTTGACTTTTGTATTGGTTATTGATTGACATAATTATTGGTTGTAGTAAGGTTGCGGAATTTCGACCGGGAACTTATGGGCTTAATCTCACTGTAAAGGTTGTTCGTACTGAGGTGGTCACACAAAGAGGCCCAGTACGGCAAATGTGTTTTGTTGAATTCCTGGTTGGTGATGAAACTGGAATGATAATTAAGGCTGTTTGGAAGTTTTCCATTATGTAACCCTGTGCCCATCTATAAGGGCATTTAAAACTGAGGTAAGCAAATGCATTCTACTCACTATTGAAAATTAATAACCTTGAAAGGGCTTTGTGTTATTACCTATCAATTTGTGGATGTGTTTATCATGAATTTTAGTTAGCAGGGTACTACTCTGTATGTTATTACATAATCAATTATGCATCGAAAGTTTTTAAAGCTTATAAGATTGGAATCACAAGGCTTCAAGTAATTGTGTATCAAAAGGTTTTCTAAGCTTTATAAGATTTGTTGTCACTTTGATTCCATTCAGTAGAGCACGACATGGTTTAACTGACACACATTTTTTAATTTTATTCCCATAATTATGGCTTTTGTTCTCTCTATCTAGTTATTTCTTAAAAGGTTAGCTTATTATTGTTTTTGCTATTGCAGTTACACTTGCAAATCAGGCAAGAGCAGCATTAAATATGCTGAGAGAAAACAGAGACAGATTTGACCTGATTATTAGTGATGTGCATATGCCGTACATGGAAGGTTTTAAGCTACTGGAGCTTGTTGGACTTGAAATGGACCTTCCTGTCATCAGTACGCGAGCATTTCTTATCTCTACTATATACGTTTTTGGTTATCTCTTCTGTCACCAGATCATAACCAATAGGTTTTTGGTTATGGATGATTTTTTCTCTCATTAAAAATTACTGACACGTGAATCTGTTAAACAGTTTAACTTGAACAAATGTTGCGATGTGTACACATAGAAAGTCAGAAGTTCTTCAAGGACCTTCAATGTTATTTCTTATATATTCTTTTTACATGTACATGCTTTTTGCCACATACCTTTATATATTTCTTACATGATACTCGAAAGTTAGTTGTCAGAGGTTTCTATGTGTCTGAGCATTAATAGATTTTAAATGTTTCAGTTCGACGAAATAGATGAAGTCATGCATTCAGAATGTATGTTCATTTCCTACCAGAAAAGTGGTGAGTAATTGTCCATTCTTGTCTGGTAACTAGTGCATATCACCCAACTGAAGTTAGGAAGCCTAAACCTTTATCAAAAATCAAGTCCCCTACGTGTAGCATTGTTAGGATAGGGATAACAATGAAGACGTTAGGGTCTAAGCATCTTATAGCATTTCTTATCAATTCGGTGCGAGTCTTTTCCTGATATGTGCAGCAAACAAGGAGCATCCACTTTCTTTCTTGCTTGTCTTGGTTTGGGTACCTACTAAGTAGTTGTCATGTCTGTCATACTGTGAACACTTGATAATCTGATAGGAAAAGTTTGTTATGTTACTCTGTATGCCAACTAAAAGTCTGTTGGAACCACAAGGCATCTCGTTATTAGCTTGTTTATGGTGTCCCTATACTTGAATTGTATGTTATAGGCTTTATCTTTCACGAATACAAGGCATATGAATGGCTCTACGTGTGTGACTGTTTTGCAACAATATCACCAAGTAGTTCTACTGTATAGAGAAACAACTTGTTTTTCCTTTTGTCATTTGAAAAGACCTGAAGGGAATACGTGGAGATGGTGAAAGAATTCTACTTGGGTAAAGTAGAGAGGGTACATTTCGTAGTGGAAGCATGAAAATTTTTCCACTATCTTCACCATTTGTAATAGAAAAACCAAATAGTTGTAAACAGCTAGTACTTGGAATTCTTTGAAATATTACAATTATGTAAGCTTAATGTAACATAATTTGACTGATACAAATTCGAAAATGGATATATAAGTAGAAGTTGTAAATGAGTTTGATTAAGACCAATTATTCCAGAAATTAAGATTGATGTAGAAGGCCTCAACTGATATCAGATATATATTAAATATCTATAATAATACACATTGTAGGGACATTGCAAAGTCAAAATCTTACTATTTACTCTAATAAGAAAAGGGTGGTGCCTAATTGAACAAGTCGGAACCTATAAGTAGCATTTTGGAATAACTTCACTTCACAACTTACCTTTAGGTTCCTTCTTGCTTTTAACTAGCAGCCTCTTTTAGCTTTATATGTTCATGACAAATTTTTGTATCCCCGTTACTCTAAAGTGTTAGTACTTGCATAATGCGGCATGTTGTATTTCATCATCGCAAGGTTTAAGCTGTGATGATTCTCGCTGTCTTCATTGTTATTGTTGATTTTATGTGATTAAATTAGCTTATTTTCTTTGTGTCATGTTGTTATGAATACCGAATCCATATATTAAACTAGCATATGGATGTTTCTTGTGAAACCCTTCTTCCTTTATATTTAAAGTATTGACACAATTCTAGACCAAGTTATTATAATAATTATATACAATGTTGGATGACTAGGATTCAGTACATGGTTGTGTCAAATGATCGACAAAGAGTTGTGCCTATCTTTGAAGACATGCAAAATGGAAAGCCCTTTGCTTATCCTGCTAGTGAAAGATCCAGTATCAGAGAAAAGTTCTCCGCTTACTAGCTGCATTTAGTATTATATTTCTTTGACATTGTATTCAAACTTATGTCGGGTATATATTTTTCCAGGATTTTATATTCTTGGACTCCATTAAATGGAAAGTAGTAATAGTTGATGAGAGAGAGGTTGTCACGATCGATATGCTGCGTGTGAGGGCAAATCAAGCTTTTCCATGTTTTTAGAGTTTTGGGTTCCTTCTATAATATCCAATGTGCAGTTTGAGTAGTACTGTGATACTCTTCTAGTAGAATAGATTGATGGATATGTGTAGTATTTGATGTTTGGATTAGATGAATCTGTTGTACCGGATGTTTGAATATTGGTTGTTAGATTTATAGATAGCTGCTATTTTGCAGCAATTGGTTTTGGTAGTTCATTGATTTGGCAAAGTTTTGGTATCTATATTTTTAAAATGTGCATTAATAAAACAGGTACAGACATCACTACAGTGGAAAAAGATGTCTGTCAAAACTTAATACATCAGATTTAGTTGAACAATGACATCAGTAATACCGATTAAAACCGATGTTAAATACTACAACAAAAAAAATCTTAAAATAGACAACCGATTTTATTAAGTTTTATAGACATCGATTTGTCATCACTAGATATCGGTTTGAAATAAATAACCGATGTCAAAAGTTATATTTACATCGGTTTATCTTGAAAACCGTTGTTACTGGTATTAGTAACATCAGTTTAATGGGTAAATTAAAATATTTTGCTTATCTCACATATGTTTAAATTGATTAAAATATCATATTATGATAATATATGAAGATTAAATATGCATTAGAAATTTAAAATATTTAAAAACTGATGTTATGCATCTTCTTTAACATCAGTTTAAAATCGATGTTAAATGGGGGTCTTTAACATTACCCACGAAGACATCGGATTTTTTTGTTCATAGACATCGGTTTTTAGCCGATGTCTATTCTACTTTTTCTAGTAGTGCAAAGCCATCGATGGATGATCAAATGACTATCAATGGATGTTTAATATAGCAGTCGACGAATGATCAATTAAATCATCAACGGATGTTCTGAAAGTCGACGGATGATCATATGAAGAATTCAAACAGCAGTTGAACAGTGAAAGATGACACATAGCCGTCGAGATGTATATAAACACACTGTGGAAGCCCATTAACTGGGTAATAGAGGACGAAAAGCAGCAAAGCTTAAGACTGTTAGATTTTATATTTGTTCATTCTTTTTGACTTTGTAATCTTGGTATTATATAAACCAAGAGAGTAGCAAATAGAAAAATAATTGAGATAGCTGAGAAACACAAAAACAGAGAAATCTTTGTAAGTAGAATCTTTAGCATTTCCTGTATTTTCAGTAGTTCCATTTGTAAGCAGCTGTGAGCATTTCTGCACACAGAGTCCTCTCGATATATTATATATATCTCTGGTGGAATTGTTTAAATCAACCAGAAAGTTTTTAAAGACTCTTGTTTTAATTACTTATGTTTTGATTCAATTAAGTTTACATTCCGCATTGTGCTAATCAAAACAAATATATCTACAATCGAGTTGAACATTTTTATTTTGAGAAAAAGGTTCAAGAATTCCATTCAACCCCCCTTCTGTAATTCTTGCTATATTATTAAGGGACTAACAACCTTCCTTGAAGCTTTTTAATATTTAATAAAGTCCTAAGATCCATGATGAAGCCTTGTTCTATCTTTAGGAGCATTAAACTTTCATGAAAAATGAAGAAAAAAAGTTAGTGATTTTCAGAATTACTATTCACCCTCAACTTCAAACATTTTTATAAAATTGAGAACTTCATGTATGGACATGAAATTTGGTGCGTGACTTACCCATGATATGAAAGAGGTTTGGTAAAATTTGGTGATTTTTGAATGAGTAGATCGTGAGATATGAATTTTTCTTTCCACGGTGTTCGTGAAAATCAGCATTTAGTTTTTTTGGAGAGAGCAGGAGATTTTTTGTGCTTCTTGCTTGCTTCTTGAATAAGATTTATGTTATATGTTTGTATATATTTTATTATATAACCTAAGCTAGTATTATGTTGGCATATCTTGGACAAATCTTACTAGCTTTCCTAGGTTACAAGTTAATCTAGTTGGTTTTAGCCTTTAGCTTCACTATTCCTTAGCTTTAGGTGATCATGCCTATATAGCTTAGCTTACTATTTGATAAAGTAAGCATGGTTATTTTTCTACCATAGTTGGTTAGCGTGATACGTTTATTTATTCGTTTACGCGTTTGTTCGGTCGCTTAATCATTTTCACAATGATTTCTCGTAAACGGTTCGCGGTGTAAATCCTTTCGTATTTATTCTTTATATTTTGAAGTATCGTTCTTGGATAGGGTTTTAAATTCGTAATTATATTGTGATTCCCGTACTCCTCGATGGTTCGTGAATACGGTCATTTTTCAAAGTTCATTTACTTCGAAAACTAATAGCGTTTACATACACTCATTTGGTATGTATAATCATTTTATCAATTCCGAAACTAAATTTCTCATGCACAACATAGTCTGCGCTAAAAAAATTTCCCCGTTTGCCAGGGTTACTATTCATTTAACATTTTTACAAAGTCTCAAAAATTCGAGTTATTACATTTGATGTTCACCCTGTCCCTCACCAGGCTCACTTCCCTTCACACTCCCCTCTTGGATTTTAGTAGATTTTAAAACTAGTTTCTTTTGAGAGAAAATAAAGTGGGTTTTCTTTGACTTGGATTTGGAAATTTTGGATTTTGTGGCTTGGGTAGGCACCTGTTTGGTCACTGTAACAGATGCCATAGCCACCGTTGTTTGCAAAGACACTTGAGGTAGAGAAGTGGCAGGGATAGAAGTGTTTACCTCACTTACCTGAGGTTGCTCCATAATTGGCATGTAGATGAGGGGGAGCATCCTTATGGTGATTAGCCCTGTTAAGATCAACAATAACTATTCTCTCTTGTACCCAACAATCTAACTTATTTGTTGGGTTCACAATTGAGAGATTCTCAGAAACAAAGTTAGCTATCATAAAAAAGAATCTAGCATAATAGATGTTCTTAGACAATATCTCCTAATTTACTCCCAATTCATACATTACAGAAGTACTGAAATTAAAATAATTAACACTCAGAAGCATATAGAGCATGTTAACAATAGAATAGCGAACAACATCAAAATTACTAACTTGTCCAGAAAAAGCCTTAACAAATGAGTCATAGAGACAACTCAATTCTTTTATAAGACCTAGTCTCCTAAGTTCACCTAATTTGGTAGCAGTAAGAGCATAACCCATAGAAATAAGCATGTTACTCACATATATGTTTGTGTGTGGAGCAAGAGTGTTATTTTTAGGAAATTTAAAGCATGCTTCAAGAGTATCACAGTTAATACAGTGTTCCTTACCTTTGAGAGAGAAGGTGATGGTCTTATCCTTGGAGTTGAACACAACATTAGCCCAAATATGCTCAACAACTTCACAGTAGATGATTGGAGACTCAAGCATGGCATAACTCAGTTTGCAGCTTCGAATAAAGTCCATCATTTTGTGATAGTCTTGAGATGCAGGAATTTTCTTGTTCCCCAAAGCTACGAAGTTGTTCTTTTCATATACATACCCAGTTTGAGATATGATTTTGACTACGGGTGCCATTACTGTGATTGTAAGTAGTTGCAGAAAATGGGGTTTTTGCTTTGGAGATGAAGAGAGATTAGAGATAGCTTGAGAAAGATAAAAGTATAAATGAAAATAAAATAGGCTTTTATAATTTCTCAGAAATAAACGGTTAAAAATAAAAGCAAAAATAAAGTAACCAATCAAAGTTGCCCAAAATAGCCGTTTAAAAATAAAGAAGACTGTCAAAATTCTAATGATTATCCATCAAAATATACTTACAGGCTGTAAGTAAATTTAATGGATAATGCCTAGAATTAACGGCTAAGATTGAGAGCAATTCAAGGGATAAGGATTAAACAATTAGCCATCGAGATTAAAGTACCCAGAATAATATTTGATATTTCAACGGATGATGAAATTCAACGGATATTCATTTTCAATGGATAATGAACATCCGTCGAGATGTAAATTCTGACTTAGCCAAAATTTCATCGTAGGCAAGAATATTTAAATTTATTCTGGCTGCATTTCAAATTGCTTAGACATCAAAACAGATTATGAATAAGTAAGCATACCTAACTCACTTACCAACCTAGTAAAGGTGGATTCATCAAGTGGCTTGGTGAAGATGTCTGCAAGTTGCTTCTCACTTGGAACAAAATGAAGTTCCACAGTACCATTCATGACATGTTCTCTAATGAAATGGCATTTAATGTCAATGTACTTGGTCCTTGAATGCTATATTGGATTTTCAGTAATTGTAATGGCACTTGTGTTATCTCAGAAAATAGAAATCTTATTCACCTGTAGACCATAGTCCAACAGTTGATTTTTCATCCATAAAATCTGTGCAAAACAACTAACAGCAACAATATATTCAGCCTCATCTGTAGAAGTAGAGACTGAATTTTGCTTCTTACTGAACCATGATACTGGCTTATTTCCTAGAAATTGACAGGTTCCTGTACTACTTTTTCTATCAATTTTACAACATGTATAATCTGTATCTGAATAACCAGTTAGATCAAAATTGGAATCTCTTTGAGATATTTGAAAATTCGCTTAATAGCTATTAAATGAGATTCTCTAGGATCAGCCTAAAATTTAGCATAAAGACAAGTAGCATACATTATATCTGGCCTACTGTCTATTAAATATAAAAGTGAGCCAACCATGCCTCTATAGCTTGAAATATCCACAAACTTTTCAGTAGTATTTACTTCAAGTTTAGTTGCAGTGGCCATGGGAGATTTTGCAGATGTGCAATCCATTAAGTAAAACTTCTTTAAAAGATCATAAATACATTTGGGTTGACTAATGAATATTCCACCACTAACTTGCTTAACTTGTAAAACAAGGAAGTAAGTTAGTTCTCCCATCATGCTCATTTCATATTTATTTTGCATCAATTTGGAAAACTTTTTGCAAAGTTTCTCATCTGTAGAGCCAAATATAATATCATCTACATAAATTTGAACAAGTATACTAGAGCCATTAACACTTCTAAAGAATAAAGTTTTATCAACAATACCTCTTGTGAAATGATTTTCTAAGAGAAACTTTGACAAAGTGGCATATCAGGCTCTAGGTGCTTGCTTCAATCCATAAAGTGCTTTCAAAAGATAGTAGACGTATTCTGGAAAGTTGGGGTCTTCAAAACCAGGAGGCTGACTAACATAGACCTCCTCCTCCAAATCTCCATTCAAAAAGGCACTTTTAACATCAATTTGATAGACTTTGAAATTGGCTTGGGCTGCATAGGCTAGAAAAATTCTGATGGCTTCAAGTCTTGCAACAGGAGCAAATGTCTTATCAAAATCTATTCTTTCTTGTTGATAGTAGCCCTTGGCAAGCAATCTAGCTTTGTTCCTGACTATTATGCCAATTTAACCCATCTTGTTTCTGAATACGCACTTGGTGTCAATATGATTCTTTCCTTTAGGCTTGGGTACCAGCTTCAAAACTTTATTCCTTTCAAATTGGTTTAGCTCCTCCGGCATAGCTAAAACCCAATCAGGATCCAACAGAGCTTCTTCTACCTTTTTAAGTTTTGTCCTGAGACCGAAAGATGCTCTATAGACATTCTTCTTGAGTTGCTCTCCTAGTTTGCTTTCTACAAGATGCATCACCAATCATTAATTCAAAGGGGTGATCTCTAGTCCATTTTCTCTATTGTGGTAGATTTGCTCTAGATGAAGAGGTCTCATAGTTGTCTTGATGTGTGACTGAGTTTTGATTAGAAGAAATTCCCCCTGAGTTTGTGGATCTTTGACTTGAAGTTGGGGTTCTTTTTGATTGTGATCTGTATTGGCTTTCAACTCCTATTGATGGCTTAACGTATGTTGATCTTTTCCTTTCGATGGATGATGCAGATTGTCTTTTAACGGATGATGCACTTGGTCTTTTGACGAATATTGATTTATGTGCTTTTTTGTTATAGATTTTTCTGCATTATCTTTAGATATTGTTTCTTGATCACTTTCATCATCACTATCATCACAAATCATCTCAACATTGTCAAATTTGAGGCTTTCATTGAAATATCCATGTTGCAGTCCTTCAATCTTCTTATCATCAAAAACAACATGTACAGATTCCATAACAATATTAGTTCCGATATTTTAGACTCTGTATGCTTTTCCAACTGTATACCCAACAAAAATGCCTTCATCTGCTTTGGCATCAAACTTTCCATGCTGCTCAGTTTGATTTCTTAACATATAACATTTGCAGCCAAAGACATGAAGAAAGTTTAATGTTAGCTTCCTATTCTTGAACAATTGGTAGTATGCAATATTCTGATTAACTAAAGAAATATTCTGAGTGTAGTATGCAATATTTATAGCTTCTACCCAAACGTATGTTGGTAACTTTGATTCTTCTAGCATTGTTCTTGCAGCTTCAATAAGAGATCTGTTCTTACTTTCCACCACTCTATTTTGTTGTGGGGTTCTTGCTGCTGAAAACTCATGCATGATCTCATTATCTTCATAAAATAATCTCATCACAGAATTCTTGAACTCAGTTCCATTGTCACTCCTGATTCTTCTAACTTTGAAATCAGGATGATTGTTGACTTGCCTTATGTGATTGATGATGATTTCACTAGCTTTATCTTTGGATTTGAGAAAATAGGTCCAAGAGAACTTTGAGAAATCATCCACAATTACTAGGCAGTATCTTTTCTTTGAGATGGACAACACATTGGCTGGTCCAAATAAATCCATGTGCGGTAGTTGTAAAGGTTCTTCAATTGTTGAATCAAGCTTCTTATTGAATGATGCCTTGATCTACTTTCCTTTTTGACATGCATCACACAATTCATCCTTTGAGAATTCCACTAGAGGAATGCCTCTTACCAAATCTTTCCTGACTAGTTCATTCATAGTCTTGAAGTTAAGATGGGACAGCTTCTTGTGTCATAGCCAACTTTCATCTTGACTTGCCTTGCTAAAGAGACAAGTGACAGATTCTGTATTTGATGAGTTGAAGTCAGCTAGATACACATTTCCTTTTCTCACACCAGTGAGAACCACTTTGTCGATTTTATTGTTGGTCACAACACAGGCTTCAAAATTGAATGTTACTGAGTTGCCTTTGTCACAAAGCTGGCTGATTCTCAACAGATTATTCTTGAGTCCATCCACTAGGGCAACTTCCTCAATAATGACATTTTCTTTAGAAATGAAGCCATATCCCACAGTATAACCCTTGCTGTCATCTCCAAAAGTGATACTTGAGCCAACTCTCTCCTTGAACTCAGTGAGCAAGGTGGGATCACCAGTTATGTGCCTTAAGCACTGATAAGTGGATTTTATATCCACTTGTAATGCTTTATTACAAGCTTAAATTGGTGTTTTGGACTCAAGTTGTTGGTATTTTGATGTGTTTTTGTGTTATTGCATTTCAGGTATCAGTTAAATGAAGAAATGAGCTTTTAAAGGAAATATGATAAAAATTGATCAGATTTGAAAGCCAAGGCCATTTTCAAGTTGTAGAAAATCTCGTTAGCTTCGCGTGGGCAGTTGAATCGCCTAATTCTGACGAGTAGAACTCAAGTTATGGCCAAAATAAGATTCATCAAAATTTTCCAGAAGCCATCCACGCGGCCGCGTTAGAAGTCCACGCGGCCGCGTTAGAAGTCCACGCGGCCGCGTTAGAAGTCCACGCGACCGTGTGCTGACACGCGGCCGCGTCAGACCCGCGCGCGACCGCATGCTGATGCACGGCTGATTTCGCTGATTTAGCTCAAAAAGCCTTTTTTGAGTGGAATTTGATGATTTTAAGGGTACAGGTCCACTAGGGGCTTATATATACTTAAAAAAGGGTTTTCATCATCCGGGAAGATTGGGAGATTAAGGAGAACACCTAGAAGCAAAAAATAACTCCGAAAAAGAAGATCTTGTTTTCTACTTGTGATTCTTTGAAAATAGTTGTAACTTTGGATGCTCGTTTTCATTCTTGTTGAACCTAGACTTTTTTTATTCGTACTTTGATTATTATTCAGTTTATTAAGACCTTGTTTTATATCATGCTTTCATTGGAACCCATGATGATGCGGCTAATCGTTATCATGGGATTCTAGCGGATTTACTTATGGATTTCAATAATTAATTTGTTTCGATATCTTGGTGTGTGGTGATTGATTGATATCCTAGTATTGGTTGTGCGTATTCGTCTTATGTGATTAGCTAATATATAAGATAGCATGTTAATCTCTATTGAAGTGACAGTGAATATAGAGGTTTAGAACTTGCCATACTAATATAGGTTCATGTATTTGTTATGCATGATTCGTAGGTAATTTTAACCATCTTAATTGCCCTATGTAATCATGATAGATAACTTGTGCATTAAATCGTTATGTTTTCAATTCTTATAGACATATAAGGACTAAGCATAATTGGTGTCTATTCAACTTCTATCTCTTTTATGGATGCTTGGTAGTAGGGTATTCGTACAACGAAAGTTGGCATTTACTAGTTTCGTGTTATCTGATTAGTGTCATCACCATTACATGCTAAGGTTAAGAACAATAAGGCTATTGAATGAAGTATTTAATGAAGTTAGAATCCCATGTTTATCATATTTAGTAATTCAACCTCAATTCTTTTAGTTAATGTTATTTAGTATAATCTCTTAGTTTAATAAAAACCTAATTTATTATTTCCACTATCCAGATACCAGAGATTCCTTCTGTTTCCCTACACACATCCAAATCAAATGAAGTTGATTTTGGTACCCAAGTTTCCTTGGGTCCTGCCTTGTTAGCCTTTTCTTAAGTTTCTTAGGCTTGTCCTCCTTTGATTTAGGTATCTTAGATTCATCCTTAATCATTTGAGTAGTACCTTTAAAACCATTCATTATTGCAGTATTATCATGCACAGATTGGTTAACATGATATGACATACTAGGTGCATATATATTATTCCATAATGGCATGCTAAATGGCATTTGTGGCATACTGAATGCAGCATAATAAGGATTTTATGTAAATGGCATATTAGCAAACTGTGCATTTAAATTATGTGTTGGCATAATATTCATAGGCATTATAGGCATGCTAGGAAATGAAGGAGGTGCGGACATGAGAGCAGGCATAACAAGTTTGCAATTAACAGACAAATGATTAATACTACCACATTTCACACAGATTTTTGTAGGTGCATATTTGTTAGGTGTGTAGTTATTATGCTTGTTAATTCCTACTTTCCCATTCCTATTATTCTTCCTTTTTGATTCTGCTTTAACCTCCATTTTCTCCAACCTGTCATTCAATTGCTTGATTGACAGATGTCCTACATTTACTCTCTTGTTTCCATTGATTTTACTAGTTTCTCCTGTAACAAAGTTTTTAGAAACTGATCCATAATTTTCATTTAATTTAGCTAGTTTGGCTTTGCTAACTCGTTTCCCGTCACTCGACGGATGTGGTTCTTTGTCTTTTGATGGATAGACCTTTTTGTCATTCGACGAGTAATCTTCATTATCCATTGAATCCACATCCGTTGAGAGTCCTTCTACCAAACTGGAATCTAGTTTCTCTTTGCTTCTTTTTCAGGCCTCCTCACAGAAAGAATTTATACCTTGAACTTTGGTAATTTGAGCATGGACATCTCTAGATGATTTCCAGACCTTAATTACCTCATGTTCTCGTTCAAGTTGCTTTCTTACAATCTACTCTTTCTTTAAGGATTCAGTCAGTTCTTCCTTGGCAATTTTACATTCTAATTTCAGTTTATCAAACTCAATAAATTGAGTTTCTAACACATTATTTCTTTCACTCAAAAACAAATTATTCTCTTTAATCTTAGTGTTTTCTTTATTGGGAGATTTGAGAGTAACACGGAAATTATATAGTTCTGTTGACATGTAATTTATAGCATTATTACACTCAGGTTTAGATACATGTGCTAGATTGGTAGTGATTACCTGATTGCTTGAAGAAATGACTTCTGCTTCATCTGATTTGGCCATAAGTGCTAGATTGACATAGTTTGTATCCTCATCCTCATCTAATCCATCAGCAGCCCAGTCATTTTATTAAATTAGAAAAGCCCTTTCCTTTTGTTTTAGCAAATCAAAGTATTTCTTTTTGTAATCCACAGGCTCAAACTTCTTTCTATCAGAATCAGGATTTATGCATTCACTTGCAAAATGACCAATCAAGTCACACTTGAAACATTTAAATTTTGACTTGTCAACCATGTTTCTTTTTGGCTTGGATGCTCCAAAATTCTTCTTGTATTTGAGCTTGGAAAACCTTCTGGATAGAAAGGCCAGATGTTCATCTATGTCATTCATATCATCTTGACTAAGATGATCTTCATGTTCAGCTACTAGCCCTTTTCCTTTACCTTCACAAACTTTAGGGTTTGGTGCAGATTCCACAGCTTCACCCTTTATCTCCTTCTCTCTCTTGCTCAACAACCAATGCAATGGATCCTCTCTTCTTCCTTCATTTCTCCAGCTTCTCATCTTGCTCTATTTCAAGCTCATAGGTCTTTAGAGTCCCATACAGTCTATTCAAGTTAAATTCCTTGTAATCTTGAGAATTTCTTATGGAGACTGTCATAGGCTTCCATTCCTCTGATAGAGAGCTAAGGAATTTGAGGTTTGAGTCCTTTGTCTGATAGACTCTTCCATGCATCTTTAGAGCATTCAACTACTTTTGAAATCTACTGAAAATGTCAGTGAGTGACTCACTTTATTCACTATAAAAATGCTCATATTGCTGAATCAAGAGTTACATTTTGTTTTCCCTTACTTGCTCAGTTCCATCAGATATATCTTGAATTGTATCTCAAACCTCTTTAGCAGTTTTGCAGTTTATGATGTTGTCAAACATATCACCATCAACGCCATTAAACAAAATGTTCATGGCCTTCTTATCCTTATGAACTTGTTCAATATCTGATTCAGACCATTCTGCTCTAGGCTTTGGGATAGATGGCTCATTTCCTGTAGCAGCTCAAATAGGGACATGAGGACCTTTCTCAATGCAGTCCATATATTCTTCATCTTCAGAGAGGAGATGCAGGTGCATTTTCACCTTCCAATGGTGATAATTGTATTTGTCCAGAAATGTAATCTTTACTCCAACATCTTTTCTGCTCATCTTGTTCGTTGTTGTGATCTTTAAACTCTTTGTTCTTCAAGAGCTCGCTCTGATACCAATTGTTATTCCCAAACAATCTAAAAAGAATTACAGAAGTGGGGGTTGAATGTAATACTGGTTTCTTTTTTATTTTAAGAAATGTTCTATCTTAAATATATAACTTTGTTTAATTTAGCTAAGGTGCAGAATGAAAGTATTGAAGAAATCAAACACAAAGTAATCAAATACAAGTATTTAAAAACTTTTTGATGGATTGAACATTTCCACCAGATATATATATAATCGAGAACTTTGTGATCCAAGATTTGCACACAGCTGCTTACAAGTAGAACTTACAAAGAATAGAGAAATTTTTTACAGATCAACTTTTTCTATTTCTCTAGTAAATTACTTACTAACTTGATACAGTTCTACTTTCTTCCCTTGGTTTATATCTCACCAAGTTACATGATATTAAGACAAACAAATAAGACAAAATATTTTTTAGTCTAATTACATGCTTCTTCATTTCTCTATCCAGCATCTTTGAATATCTTCAAGTTAACATGGAAATGGAAATGCTTCTTTGTTCTCTAAAACCTGTAAAAAGGCTGCCACATTCCATTTGCATCTAATCAACCCATGTGACTGTCAAGTCACTATCAACTGCTATTTGAATTTTAAACATCCGCTGAAACTTCATTGGATCATCCGTTGAAAATGTGTTGAATCATCCGTCGAATCTTCACTAGATCATCCGTTGAGTGTGACTTGGGTCATCCGTCGAAGCCTTGTCGAATCATCCATTGAAAATCTTCCATAGCAGTTAACTCTATTTCACTTATGTAAAATTACAAGGCATCTAATATTTACAATTAGCTAACCTATTTTACATATCACACTAGTAGTTAACATGACTTTGAATATCCTACAACTTCTAGATCTTCAAGGTATAGCAGAATGCACAAATGTGTTACAAGACTTATTGATATATAAGCTACTCTTTCAACGGATGTTAAAGTGATCATCTGTTGAAAGCTACAAAAACACTCAATTCAATCTACTAAGGTGTTTTATTTAACTTATCATCAAGTACACAACTTATTCTTGACAAATAGAATGATCCCTTTCTCAACATAAACAGTTGAATTCTCCCAAATTTGCATAATTTGTTTAAACAAAATTCTAGAAGGAGTAGTGAGAGCATACCCAATATCACTTTGGGCTAAAAAATCCTGAATTACTCTGAAAACACCAGGAATATCAGTTTCATACAAAGGGGCTTTAAAGTTTGTAGCCGGAAAAGTTGTGTGATTAAACACATACTTAATCGCAAATAATGAAGAAACAGACTCAGTGGTAGCCATTCAAAAATTAGGGTTTGTGCGAAGAAATAAGAGTACGAAAATTGATGAGAAATATTTCGTGTATAGTGTATGTCTTAGATAAGAATGATTAATAATAAACTGATTATTTCAGTAATAGACAGTAAGACACTAATACACATGACATATTCCTATTGGAGAGAATAGTTAATGGCAAAATTAATGTGCAATTCTAGTTAAACATGCACGACTTTCAAGGAGCATATTTGATACTACACCGAAAAACTAGCAAATATGCTACTAAAAATATCCAATTTGCTAATGACTCGATAATAATGCGCAAAAATAATTCTCAAATATACTCAATATAAATCAAGTATCACTGAGAAAAAATAATTGAACAAAATCATAATATACTCAAAACCAGTGCAGAATTTGATTACATCATCAGGATTTAATGTGTCAAGGTCTGTCTTAGAAGGTCAGGATCTGACGAATCAATTCTTCTCATAGCTAAGCATCCCAAACTCATGGAGTAGCTTTCCAAATGTTGCTTCTAGTAAAGGCTTAGTGAATATATCCGCTACTTGTTGATCAGTTGGAACAAAGTGAAGCTCAATTGTTCCTTCGTTGACATGTTCCCTGATAAAATGATATCTAATACTGATATATTTTATAAGTGAGTGTTGTATTAGATTACCTGTCATTGCAATAGTGCATTGATTATCGCAGAAGATAGGAACTTTGTATAAGATAATCCATAATCCATTAGTTTTTTTCATCCAAAGAATCTGAGCACAACAACTGCCAGCAATAATCTATTCAGCCTCAACTATAGATGTAGATATTGATTTCTGTTTCTTGCTCTGCCAAGCAACCAATCTACCAACCAAATACTGAAAGCCACCTGAGGTACACTTTCTTTCAATTTTGCATCCAACAAAGTCTACATCTGAATAGCCGACCAGACTAAAATCTGATTCTCTTGTATACCATAAACCAAGAGATGAAGTCCCCTTTAAGTATCTCAGAATCTACTTTACAACAATCAAATTAAATTCTCTAGGCTTGGCCTAAAATATTGCACACAAGAAGGTTGCATATATAATATATAGTCTACTAGAAGTTAGATAAAGCAATGAACCAATCATACCTTGATAGACAGCAACATCAATTTCTTTACCTTGGTTTGGATCTAACTTTGTAGCAGTGGCCATTGGAGTGGCAGCAGTTGAACTTTCTTGCATATTGAATCTAGTCAGTAAATTCTTTGTATACTTAGACTTATTAATGAAAATTCCCTCATCATTTTGTGTAACTTGTAGTCTAAGAAAGTAACTCAACTCTCCCATCATACTCATTTGATACCTCGACTTCATAAGATTAGAAAATTTCTTGCACGACTTGCTGTTACTAGACCCAAAAATAATATCATCAACATAAATTTGCACCAAAAGTAGATCACTACCTTTATTAATGTAAAACAAGGTTTTGTCAATAGTACATCTTTTGAAACCACTTTCAATCAGAAAGTTAGAAAGTGTTTCATACCAGGCCCTTGGTGCTTGTTTGAGTCCATATAAAGCTTTGTCAAGTTTGTACTCATGATCAGGAAATTTTGGATCAATGAAGCCAGGTGGTTGCTCACATATACTTCTTCTTCTAACTCTCCATTCAGAAAAGCACTCTTGACATCCATCTAAAAGACCTTGAATTTCTTGTGTGCAGCATATGCTAAGAAAATCCGAATGGCTTCCAATCTTACCACATGAGCAAATGTCTCATCATAATCAATACCTTCTTGTTGTGAATAGCCCTTTGCAACAAGTCTAGCTTTGTTCCTGATTATTGTGCCATCTGAATCTGTCTTGTTCCTAAAAATCCATTTTATGCCAACCACTGATTTGTTCTTTGGCCTTGGAACCAGTTTCCAAACTTCATTCCTTTTAAACTCATTCAACTCCTCCTGAATTGCTTGAACCCAATTAGCATCGTTCAGTGCGTCTTCTACTTTCTTTGGTTCCTCCTTAGAAAGAAAGTTGTGATAGAGACATTCATGTTCAGTTGCACTTCTGGTTTGGACTCCATCCTTAGGATCTCCAATGATAAGATCAGGTGTACGATCTTTTGTCCATTTTACAGCCTTTGGTAGTTCAGTCTCATTTCCTGATGCTCCTCCTGTACTTGTGCTATCATTTCCATGTGAAGCTCCCCCTGTATTAGTGCTGTATGTTCCTGATTGAGAAGAGCTTCTGTTTGAAGACTGTTCTCCATAATGATTTTAATTTTCGGTTGAATGACTACTGTAATACCAGGGATATATCGTGTAATTATTTTTATCAATAAATAAATATTCTGTGATTATTTTGTGAATTTTTGATGAATTATCTATTAAGTGGTATATATGTTTGAATATTTAAATATGATAAAATTTGAGTATTTTTATTTTTATATGTCCAAAATAAAGTATAGGTAATTGTTGTATTTTTTTATTAATTTTTATATTGTTATATGAATTTATAAATGATTTATTGATTTAATAAATTATTTTTTCGGGTATTTATAAACTATTTTGTATAATCGGGAACCAACCAACTTCAACCATTATTACATTTTTACAACACGGAAGTCTCGGGAAAACTCCTTTCTTAATCTAATTGTAATATTTCAAGCATTTTCCATGTTTTGACTTTTCAATCCGGAGTACGGTTTTCCTAGTACGGCTCTCGGGGCAAAATTTTCGATACAATATTTGTTTCAATAAATCGATAAAAACCGTACTTTCAAGAAACTTGATATTTTGTTCAAACTATTATATTATTTTCTCGTACATCATGTAACCAATGTGTTGAGACCAAGTCTGTATGTACAAAATATATAGTTTTGGATAATTATCCTAAAACCGATACCGATTTGGATCTATTTTATCAAATAAACAGTATATTTTATATCTGATATGATCCAACGGGGTACCAATATTCTGTAACTATAAATAGCCTTTACCGTATTTTATTTTATACAGAAAATCATTTGCAGTCAGTTAATTACCAAAATGAGGGTATTAAGGAGTATTATCAGATTCTATGAGCCATAACACTCCAGAATCATTTGGTAATTTTCTATATTTTAATTTATTTTTGAATTATTTTGGATTAAATTATGAATTTTTTATTTTAATTTTGTTTGTGTGATTTGATGCTTGCATGTTGTAGATAATTTGATTCCGGTCATTTTGGTATATCATAATAGTCATTTGGACTTCAATAACATGCTCAAATCTGTGTTTTAATTTCGAATTATGAAATTAGGGTTCATAGGCAGTTTGAATGTTTTCAATTAAAATTTGGGGGTTTCTGCTCTAGGGGTTATTAGATTGATTGATTGGTATGGATGTATAGAGCTTGAAAAGAGGAATCGATTGCTGGTGGTCTCGTCAACAGACGATACCGGAGTTGGCCTGACCGGAGCAAGAAAGAACTCGCCCTCTTGCGAGTTTTCTTCGAGCTTTTCTGGCCAACTCAGGGGTTATTGAGTTGTTTTGATTGCATGGTTGAATTCCTTGTGAAAAGTAGATCATATCTGGAGCTTCGGGTGGTGTGAAGATTCCGGGAACTCCATCTCCGGCGAACCCCGGCTGTTTTCCGGCGAGGGGTTTCAAATTTACAGTTAGGTCCCTGTACTTTTGCAGATGATGAAGTTTGGTCCCAAAAGTTTCAGAATCTTTCAAAAATAGGATTCCTGTTTTAAAATTTTATAAAAATCATATTTTATATTTATTTTAATTTCAGAAATTAATTTTTAATAATTAAAAATTCTAAAAATTATTATTTTAATTCCAATTATTATTTTTAATTCAAAAATAAATCTGAATAATTTAATTAATTTATTTTAGTTGATAATTAATTAGTTAATTGGTAAATTAAATCGAATATTAGTTGATTAAATTAATTTTTTATTAATTTTAATTGATTATTTAATTAGATTTAATTATTTCTTTTGATTTAAAAATTCTGAAAAATAGTTTTGAGCTTTAAAATATTATTTAAAATTGTTTTCAAGGCTCGATAAGTATTATAAAATGATTTTAAAGTCAGATTCAGATATTCGAACCCTGCTAATTATTTATAAATGATTCAACGACCCATTTTAATTCCGAAAAATGTTTCAAAATTCGTATTAAATACCTGAAAAATCATTTTAACCCCGAATTTTCTTTGAAAAAGTATTTTTATCGAATATTGTTAGGTCACACACACTGTAGAGAGGGTGAATACAGTGTAAAATACAATCAAATCGAACTTTTAATATTTCAAGTAACAGAAAACAAACTTTATTGAAACAATAAACTCTGTTACAGTATGGAACTGTTACCTCTCAGTGATGAACAAATATCACGAGAGCTGCTAGGGTTACAATGAATAATATTCTCGAATATGATAACACTTATAGTGTAAACCCTATGTATGTGTTTATATACTACACAGTTACAAGATAATCGCTAATTGATATGGAATATAATTCTGCTTCCTAAAATATATCAATCAAATATCTTTTCTTCCAAGTATTCTATTCTTCATAAAATTCCTTCTTCATGCATATCTCTTCTTATGTTTATCTCGATCTTCTTTCCTTTAATCAGCTAATGTCCTTATCTAAACGTCCTTCAGCACTTAAGTTCTGATATCCATCTTCTGATGATTATCTCCTGATAATATAAGTACTGATATCCTTAAGTCCTGACTTCCAGTATAAGTACTGATTCCCAGTTAAGTACTGATTTGTCCTGTTAAGTAAGATCTGAAAACTAAACATAAATCATATTAGTCATGACATTATCAAATATATCTAACAATCTCCCCCAACTTGTAAATTAGCATAATATACAAGTTTAACAGATATTTGATGATGTCAAAAACATTAAGTACAAATGCATGAGAATTAGACTAGATAACTACAACTTACAGTCCTTAAAGCTTTACCAACATTTAACTTCTGATAATAGCTTCAGTCTGTACAAATATCAGAATTTAATCAGTTGTAGATCTTGACTTGGCTTCATCTTCTGATCTCTCAGATGTCAGGAGTTGTTCTGAGATAGTTCTTCAACAAACATCTCTCAGCATATCTAAGTTCATCAATCATCCTCCTTTTAGCATCTTTAAGCTCTGCAGTATCTTCACCAATTTGAAAGATTGCAGCCCTGAGATCATTAATCTTTGCTTTTCTTATATTCTGATCCAGTCTGATCAAATAAGCTTTATCAGACTCAAGATTGAATTCCACAGCTCTGTACCCTAGAAAGGTAGTTATAATTTTAACAGTGTTGGGCTTCATTTCAACTATATCACCCTTGTGATCTCTGTACTTTGGAACATATATGCTGTCAGACTTAACAGAATAAAGCCTTTTCTGTCTCTGAATCTGATCCTTCAAATAGTTTGCAGCAGTTCCTGTCAATCTCTCATCCACTTGAAGTAAAAATAGTACATGCTCCAGTTCTTCAAAATACTTCAATGGAATGGCATTTTGCCTTATATGATAAACCCTACCATCTGTCATGAAGTACAACAAGATGTGTTCTTTCAAGTAGGTATGGTAAACCATTTGTACAGATTCTAGTTGATTCAATCTCTCAGGAGTTGCTCCAATACCTAGTTCACTCAAAGAAGTTAGATCATTGGTAGTGTTCTGTATTCTTCTTTCATCAGCACTTCCCAATCCAGTTTTATCTCTTGCTTCCTTTCCAGTAACTACTCTTGCTTCAAAACCACTTGCAGCAGTCTTCAAAGGTTGGGTCTGTTTTACTTTAGTGAAACCCGGTAGGAGTGTCTTTGGTCTATCTTCTGATATCAAGTTAACTTGAGCTATGTCAGAGGTTACTTGCTTCTTCGAAATATCAGAACTTACTGTCTCTTGACTCTGAACAACTTGAGCCATGTCAGAGGTTGTCTTAAAAACTTTTCTTGAAGACAGAGCAAGATCATCCTTTTCATCATTGATTTCTTCATTCTCAGGAGGCACATAAACCTTGATAGGTTCACCAACCTTTTCTTTACCCTTGGATCTTGGATCTATCTGCGGTTGTGATTTAGCCAATATTGCTTCAGCATTTGTCCTTTCTTTTATCACAATGCCTTTGAGTTTTGGAAGTGTCTTTTTACCAGAAGCTTCAGATTTAGATGAGACTTTCTCTGATTTAAGTCTGGCTTCTTCTTCCATTAAACTCTCGAAGTCCATTCCTGGATTTTCCTGAAGAAATAACTGTCTTGACATTTCTTCATCAAGATCTAAAAGTTCATCAGAACTTATCCTTTTTTACAGTAGCAGAACTAATTCTTTTCCCGATATCAGAACTTGTCCTGTGACTTGTGATTTCAGCTTTTCTTGATGTGAACCCTCTACCTTGACTATGACCTCTACCCATTCCAGAGCGTCCTTGATCATCCTTTTCATTATCCTTCCCTTTCAGTGTCTTGTCAGTCTTGCATTTGGACTTAATTACTTTCTCCCCCTTTTTGGCATCAGCAGGTAGTAGAAGAGAGACAAGCAATTCCACTGAGGCTTGGATTTCATTAAGTTGTGATTACTGAGAAGCTTGATTTTTCAAAATATCATCAATCTGAGCTTGTTGAGTATCTCGAGTCTTCTCAATATAAGCAATCTTGTCAAAGGTAGGTTGGAAGAACTTTTTCTTATCAATCTTTTGAACTTGTTCCTGTTTGATAAATTCTTCCTGAATCTTGTGTAGCTCTGCATGAGTAGTTGAATGAAGACCTTGTAGATGTTTAGTACTCAATGCAGTGACTCTAAGCTGGGTTTTGAAATCATCAGAATTTAACATTTCATCAGCTTTAGTCAAGTGCTCAGCAAGATGCTTTTCATTTGGAACACAGGAAACTGAGTTCCATTCCTTAGTCCACTCCTGTCCTGCAGGAGTTTCACTCCAAGGCTCTGGTGCTTCTCTGGTAACAAACTTCTTAACAAGTTCAGACTTAAGAATAGTTTGTTGAGGAGCATGTCCTGAAGGACCTGCTGCATCAGCATCTACATTTGGAGCAGCATCACCAGTATCTCCAGCATTTGCAGCATCAGAACTTACAGAATCAGTATCTTCTGATAAAACAACAGTGTGAGTAGCAATGGAGACTTCAGCATCCTTTAATTGCTGATCTGGTTCAAAGTTCTGATCAACAGCCATATCCTGACGCTCACCTATATTCTGATCATCAGCATCTAGATGCAGAGAAGGTGTAGTAGATAACTCTGGAGTTTGAACACCATCAGTAACATGTGTTGTTGATGGATTATTTGTTGTTGGAGCTTCTAACCGAATTACTTCAGGCACAACCAAGTTTTGAACATCAATATCAGCACTTGTGCCTGGATCAACAGGAGATACAGATGGTGTGTTGACCTTTTCAGAAATAGTTTCCTGAGATAGAGTTGATGAAGAAGAAGTGACTTTAGCAAATTCCTTTTCTTGTGAGATCAGAGATTCCTGATCCCCTTCTTGAGTTGCTGCTTCTTCATCATCTGAAACAGGTCTTTTTGCCCTCTGTTTCTTGTATCTCTTTGTAGATTTGGATTCCTTGGGAGTTTCAGGAACAGTCATTCTTCTAAGCCTCTTGAGAAGCCTAGATCCCCCAATTCCAGAATCCTTCTGAGAAGTCACTTTCTCAGCTTCTTTAACAACAGGTTCTGAAGAAGGAACCTGTTCCTCAGTATCAGATTCATCTCTCAAAGCAATCTTCCTTTTCTTTTGAGGTGTTTGAGGAACAGTCTTTGTCCTCTTAGGTTTGGAAGATGAAGGCTTCATAGTAGGTACTGTGGGATGAGGTTCTGATGGTTGAACATTAGGATAAAGTGCAGTGTACTTAACAGGGTCATAGGTGATTAAGGCTTGTTTGACAGATAAAGGTATTAAGAGGGGTCTTAACACAACCTTCTTACTATCAGTAGATAATAAATCAGTGAAAGCTCTTTTAGCTATTATGAAGGATGGAATTAAATCACCAAAACTTTGGGGCTGATTACAACAGAACCTATGAATAAGCTGACAAAATCTGGCAAAATATACAGTATTTCGATCTTCTGTCATCCTATCCCCAATAAAACCTAAGACAACACTTGCATAATCAAAATCAGTTTAATTTATAAGAGCATACCCGATTTGTTGGCTGAATATGGGAATTGCATCGAAATTTGAGCATTTGTTAGCAAAAGCCTTGGTAATGCAGTCAAAGAAGAAACTCCATTCCCTCCTTATGAAAGATCTCTTCAACTTGCCAAGCTTTGCCAATGTTCCCTCATATCCTAGACTGGCCATCATGTTCTGAAGAACCGGTTCGTCAACAGTAGAATAAACACAGTTCTCAGGTAGCTGCAGTGCTTGTCGAACCGTTGACAAAGTCACAACATACTCATTTTCCCCTGATGAAAAGATAATACTCGGGGACCCTTGAGCACCACCATCATCATACACTCCACTCCTCCAGAACTCCAGTACTTGAACTCCAGAGACTGATTCAGGCTCAGTTAGAGCGTACCCAATACCAGAACTAGTGAGAAAATCCTGAATGAAATGAAGTTCAGAGGGTGCCTCTGACGTGTTAAGTATAACAGAGAAATTATTAGGAACAAACTTTGCTCCATGGAAGATTATATCCTTGGGTGCCATTAAAATTTGAGAGAAATACGGTTGCCTGTATTGTGTTTGAGAAAATGTCTATATGAAAAATCGTCAGTAGATGAGAAAGGAGAAAAGTAAAGAGAGAGATAAAAGAGAAAAGTAAATAAAAGATTTGACAATCTTTTCTCTCTTTTACTTATACACAAAAAGTAACCGTTGGGACACCTGGCAGACATGCATTTAAAAGTAGTGGAACATACCTTGACAACTGTCATACATAGATAAGGCAATAAGTAATGGGCACGGTAAATAAGCAATAATTACCACCCACTTGCAGTTTTTCAAGGAAAAACCGTTCCACTTACCCAGATATTCCATTAATCAAGGTGAATCAGTTTTAATGCAAAATTGAAACTGTTCCCACTTATTTAATTATTTCTCACTGCAACATCAATATTCTGAAAATAAATTTGAGTGAAAATGACCAAAATAAATCAGATGAGTAAGTACTGATAAAGGAAAATCAGAACTTAAATTAAAACAGAATTTACGTGGTCATCAGAATATGATTATTTATCAGGATTTACCAATGCATTACAAATTATCTCAGAGACAAAATCTTGAAACAAAAACAAATTTCATTAATATATCAAGATAATACATTCATGAAATTGAAATTACATCAGAATTTATACAAGATTTCCCTAAGCTGCTAAACCTAACGTCAATAGCCTTTGTCCTAGCTCAAGAAGCAGGGCAAGGCTGATGATGAAGAAAAATAGGACGAAGAAAATAAATCATTTCTTCTTCCTACTCTCGACAAACAGAATGGCGAGTCGAATGATTCGCTCTTGCTGGCGGAGAGCTTACAGCCTTTCCTCCTCCAATCGCTCCAAATGGCGATGGTAATCCATATAGAAGAACAGGAGGTGGGTGAGTACCTCTTGTGGGACAGAGTCCCATATCTCATCAGGAATGGCAGTGACGTGCTATTCTTGCTGCCAATCGGCACAACTTAGCTCCATATTGAAGGTTTCGTAGTTCAAAAACATGTTGTATCTGACCATGGTGTTTTTGAAAGAAAAAGTATGAAGGTAAGCTGAGTTTGTGAGAAAAGATTTGATGGGAAGGCTGATGTGAAGTGGTTGCTTATATAGGCAAGAGAATGCCAGGAGACGTAAAGAAATTTAATGCTGACAGGTAGAATTAATTCTACCTCGTCTCCCCAGACTTGGAAAAAGAGAAATATTCATTGGAAAGAGAAAAAATGGTTTAATGCGTACAAGAAGCAAGTAAAAGTTGACTGTTCAAGTATGAGTACCACTAACCTTAACCATAGTGACTATTAATCTTCCACTTCAACATATTCTAGTTTAACCTGAGACTGTTTCCAAATTTTATCCACAAATAAGTCAAGTAAGGAATCATACGTTAATATCAGAACTTAGACTTATATCATAACTTAACAGTCATCAGAACATAATTTCTTAACTCAAAAAAGGAATGCCTATCTTAGGAAGTCCTCGCACAAATTCTGATTTATATTCTTCAGAACTTAATCATCAGAACATGCAATCAGAACTTGTCCTCAGAATTTGTGCAATATGACACAATGACTGTTCATCTAAACAACATAGATCACCACAGTGATTTTCATCATTCATATGGAGTGATTAGTGTGTGCATTAAGCTAAAATATTAGACAAAGAGTAAAGTCTGATTCACTTTAATACATCTTAGAAATAAGGCATAACTAAAACTTTGCTAAAGAGCTGTCATTATTCTAAAACCTACTGTTGAATGAGTTCATGCATGAGTCCACCTCAACTATTGTGTGATAATTTTATGCATCTTTTTGAATTCCATTTTACAGTGGCTTCTCAGTATAAGTGAGTCACGACTGCTTATCAGAATTTATGCTATTATCAGAGTATTTCTCCAGTAATCATAGAGTGTGAAAAGTCACCAAGAAAATATTTTAGTTGCTTTTCTGATGCATATTACTTAATACCAGCAATGCACTTGGGTCTTCCCTTCCACATTTTTACTCTAGATCTCAAAGGAGTACCTGATTTTTAATCCTTGATTCTTTTGCTTTTTCTTTTGATAAGTGAGGTTTATCAGCACTTAGTACATTTAACAGATTTACTAGTATCAGAACTTAACAGATGAGTAGCATTATTCTAGTTTGTGACTTAGTAATAAGATAGACAACGTAAACTCAACTAAGCCCAATTATCAGAATTTGCTTGTGTCAATAGATTTCCACAGAAATAATTACTTCTTACATGGGATCCCTTGTTTATTGAAGACTACTGGGTCAGCATCTAGCACAGTTATCCTCATAGGATTGAATAGTTACTTAAACAGACATATCACTTATCAGAGTTTAGAAACATATATCAGACAACAGTCAGTATTTAAACACATTTGTCAATTAAGCACAGAATACACAAAGAAATTAAATTCTGTAAATAATGATCATAAAGTCTGATATAACAGAACAAAACTAAGCAAATTTAGAGAAAGAACCTGAAACCATTCCAAGTTCATTTACCAATCTTGTAAAAGAAGCTTCACACAATGGTTTTGTGAAGATATCTGCTAGTTGTTGATCTGTTGGAACAAAGTGCAATTCCACTGTACCTTCATCCACATGTTCCCTTATAAAGTGGTACATGATGCTAATGTGCTTTGTCATAGAGTGTTGAACTGGATTACCTGTCATAGCAATAGCACTTTGATTATCACAGTAAATAGAGATTTTGAAATCTGTTAACCCATAATCCAGTAACTGATTCTTCATCCAAAGAATCTGTGCACAACAACTTCCTGCAGCAATATACTCTGCTTCTGCAGTTGATGTGGAAATTGACTTTTGTTTCTTGCTGAACCAAGAAACCAATCTGCCTCCAAGAAATTGGCAGCTTCCACTTGTGCTTTTCCTGTCAATTTTGCAACCTGCAAAATCTGCATCTGAGTAACCTATTAGTTTAAAATCTGCTTCTCTAGGATACCACAATCCCAGATCAGCTGTTCCTTTAAGATACTTGAAAATTCTTTTTACAGCTGTTAAGTGAGGTTCTCTTGGATCTGCTTGAAATCTTGCACAAAGACAGGTAGCATACATGATATCAGGTCTACTAGCAGTTAGATAGAGTAGAAAGCCAATCATACCTCTGTAATTAGTAATATCTACTAATTTACCAGTATCCTTATCCAGTTTTGTTGCAGTGGCCATGGGAGTGGATGCACTTGAACAATCTTGCATTCCAAATTTCTTCAGCAAGTTTCTGGTGTACTTAGTTTGACAAATAAAAGTGTCTTCTTCATTTTGCTTGACTTGAAGGCCCAGAAAATAGCTAAGTTCCCCCATCATACTCATCTTGTTATGGATTAAAAACTAATATATATATATATAATTGCTGTTTTTTGTACTAAGGAACGTGAGCTTCGAGGCTCGATTTGACTGCTCTTGTGTTTCGTGACTCAATCTGCCTTAACAAGATGCCTACGTACCTTGCTGATTGCCAAGGATCAAGTCAAAAAACGTAGTTCTTATTTGTGGGGTGAGGCTCCTTATATAGATGTTGGGAGTCCTTGAATTGGACTTGGTATAGGAGACTTGGTGGGCAAGTCTCATAATTAGAATGGACTTTGGAGTCCTAGATAGTAGGAAACTGATTCCTTATCCTTTTAGGTCCCCTTGAGGCTAATCTATAAGGATTTATATCCTCATCGGGACTCTTCTCAATAACTGATTTTTCCCTTATTAATTAATTACGAAATTAATTAATAATCAGGGCTTTTGGGCCTTTTTTATTCCACCAGGCCTGATCTGGTCCATCAGGCTTAACCTTTCTGGTCTGAATATCATACATCTTCTTATTGGGCCTAGCAGCCCATTAATTATAAAACCATGATTTATTTAACCCTATCATTTGCCCCCCAACTTTTGGGAAACATTGATTAGGTTTCGCAGAAGTTAAATCTATTCGTTACCTTACAAGGTTTCATTTTTGCGTAAAGTGTGGAGCGACCTACACATTTACAATGAATCTTCCTTAATTTCCAGGAATTTTTTTCCTAATTTTCTGGGATTTTCCCTTAATTTCTGGATTTTTCCCTGATTTCCTGGGATTTATCCTTAATTTCTGGATTTTTCCCTAATTTTCTGGATTTTTCCCTAATTTCCTGGGATTTATCCTTAATTTCTGGATTTTTCCCTAATTTTCTGGATTTTTCCCTAATTTCCTGGGATTTATCCTTAATTTTCTGGGATTTATCCTTAATTTCTGGATTTTTCCCTAATTTTCTGGATTTATTCCTTATTCCTGAAAATATTAATATTTTTCAGAAATTATTTAAGGAATTTCCTTATTTTTCTGTAATTTTCCAGGAATTTTTCCCTCCCTTTTTCTTCTTTTTTCTTCCTTTTCTCTTTTTTTTATGCAGATTTCGACCAGGAATCCATTCGACCAGGATCCTGGTCGAATTAACCTCCATATTGCCCTGGTCGACAGGATTTCGGGTAGGATGGTTTCGATCAGGAATCTTGGTCAAATTTCGGCCAGGATTTTTTCCCTCTCTCTTTTTTTTTTGTTTTTTTTTTGTATTTTTCGAGTAGAATGTTTCGACCAGGATTTCATTTCGGTCAGGATTTCATGCTTTTTGACCGAATTAGCCATCTTTTTTGCCTTGGTCGAAGCAATTTCGAGCAGGATTGTTTCGACCAGGATTTTCATTTGATTTCTAGTCGAATGAGTTTAAATTTTGGTCGATTTATGCTTAGTTTTCAGCCTTGATCAACAGAACTTTGACCTCAGGTTATTCGACCAAGATTTCCTCACATTTTCTGGTCGAATGGGTCAGGAATAATTATTTTCATATCCTTTTACCTTGAAGTTGGGCCATACATCTGGGGTGGACTCTCTTGGGTCCTTGATTTGGGCCTGGATTTCTTGGGCCACCCTCTTAATGGGTCTTCATCCAGGGCCCATTTCTTAAATCTGGGATTTTGTCTGTCAACTAATTGGGCCCTCTTTATGGGCTTTCTTGGACTGGGCCTTTATCATGCTTTAATATCCAAAGCCCATTCAAACTTGGATTGGGCTTTAACTCTTAAGCCTGACTTCCAGAATATTCTCGAATTTCTATATCATTCCAGATTTTTCCATATTTTTCTAAGATTTTTCTAAAATAATCTGGAACATTCCAGATCCTTCCATTTTCGGGCCCATATGGGCTTTTTTGAGGCCCAAATCCCCTTCTTCTTGGCTATAAAAAGGTGGGATGAGAGTGTGATTCCTCACACCTCTCATTTCACTTCTCCACTCATCCTACAAATTTCTCCCTCTTCTCTTCCTTTAGTTTTTTTTGGCCACTCCTCCCTTCAAGACTTTCAGGTTTTCTAGGCTTTACTAATGGCTGACAAGAATTCCGAGAGAGCGGCGAAGATTGCCTCGGCTTCAAAACGAGGTAAGGATATCGAGATCCGTTCTTCGTACATGTCTTTAATCGATATGATTAACACTAGGGGGGATGAATATCCCTCTACGGCACATCTCGATTCTTTTAATCATTGTAACACTTGGCACAACATTGATTTCAATAAACTAAATGCTCGTTATAACGTCCTTCCTCCTCTTAGATTAGTTCCAGTCTCTGGTGGTGACCGTACTTGCCACTGGAGACCCGACACTCTCTTCATTTACACAGATGCCCTCAATGCTGGGCTTAGGTTTCCTTTCCATCCTTTTATTCCTCATCTTTTGGCTGATTTACAAATCAACCCGTGTCAGCTTCCTCCAAACGCCTGGAGGAACATTCTATATTTTATGGTCTGCTGTATAAGGGAGGGCTTTCCTGTTTCTGTAGCTGTTTTCAGGAAGGTCTTTCAGTGTTATAATAGTTCTTCCAATATCTGTGGCTGGGCCTATGTCAAGCAAAGGCCCAAAAGCAAACATATCTTTAACAGCGCCTCTATTCCTGATAATAATCAAAATTGGAGGAATAGTTTCGTTGGGCTACGTTGGGAGAATGGTGACTGGGGCACACTTTTTCGATCTTCGTTCGGGAAGGTCAGTGATGGTAGCCTCAAATCCATTCACTTAACTCCTGAAGAAACTATTATTTATAATGGGCTTACTCAGGATGATGGCACTACCACCAGCTGGACTCTCTTAGAGGAGTTTTCCCTGATTCATGTGGGACTATCCTTTGTTTCTCAACAGGGTATTTTTCTTCCCTTCTCAACTTTATTTCATTTCATGCATTATTAACATCACTTATTTTGTCCTTTGCTTTGTTTCAGCTGCTAAGGAGATTAACGAGGACAATGTTCCTCTGGTTGAGGAGACAGCTAGGATGAAGAAAGCTCGGCTCGCAGGCCTAGACACCCGGGGAAAGGCCACGGAGCCTAGCTTTTTGAAAAAGCATAAAGAGCCTATAGGGGAGGCTTCAACTGAAGGAGTTGGGGGCCATAGTGCTCCTATCACTGCTGCTGCCCCTACTGCTGCTGCCACAGGTGCCTTCCAGCCTCTCTGGGGATTCCGCCGAGGGGACACCGTGGTTGGTTCGACGAAACATGCTTGGGATTGGTCCTACCATAGCGTGACTCCCAAGGACTTTACTGATGTGGTGGCCACCCCTGATCTTGAGAGGATTAAGCTCATGGGAGCTCAGTCTCTGGCTTCGGTATGCCTTCTTGTTAGGTCCCAATTTGTTTGTAGAAGGGGGGTTGAATGCAAACAATACCGTTTAATCGAATAAAATGCGGAATAAAATTGTGAAACAAAATTCAAGTTAAATAAAACTTTTATTAAACTTGAAAGGTGTTACAACTACGGTATCGGTTACAAGGGATTAATCTCAAATCAATTATTACAAATCTAGAATAAATTCGACATGAACTTTTTCTATTTTTGTAATTAAAAGATCAAATGCTAAATGCGATTTGAGATTAAGTTCTAGGGATTTTAATCCGCTAGATTGATACACAAGAACAAGATAAGTATTTCTAGTTGATTGGATTTAACTTTACAATCTAGAAATTGATCTTGAAGTTGCAGATGAGATGAAATATTTTTCTGCTCCTTTTTCTTTTGTTCTTGAGTTTGTGTTCTGTTTGATTGAAATGAAATAACAGACTTCTGCTCCTTTTTATCAAACAGCCGAATGTAAAAATGTACTGGCATGACAATCTTCTTTGGCCAGCAAGACTTTCGGTATGACAAAATTTACAACTAGCAAGACAATTAAAATGAGCTAGCAAGACTTTCGGTATGACTATTGATTGTCATACCGATTGTCATATTAGTTCAAATAAATTGTCTTGCTGAATTAATAACAGATTTTAATATAAACAAAAATTCTAATAAGACAATTAAATGTATTGGCATGAATTTCGGTATGACTATCAATTGTCATACCGATTGTCATACTAGTTCAAATGAATTGTCTTGCTGAATTTAAGCAGATTTTAAACCAATTAAAATCTTGTAAATCCTTAATATTAATTCTAAATTAATTAATCAATTTAATTCAATTAATCAATAAATTAATCTTTGCAGATATAATTTATTTTCTTAATTAAATTATATGACTTAATTAATTAATAGAGAATTAATACTAACGCTGAGCAGCATCCATTCTTCTGACAATCTTCTGAAAGTCACTGAGACTTATGAATCAATTCCGCCACTTCAATGCTGACACTCGATGTACTGTCTGGTTCATGAGTGACTAACTTCCGTGATGTTTCTTCATGTCTTGACTTTGATATTTTGATTGAATCCTTGTAATAAATGATACCTTGACGAGATCTCTGTCACTTGATTAAATCCACGATCTTGATTTATATCACTGAGGCATGATCAAATTCTTGAACTTCTTCCAGTGAATCTTCAAGTCTGCAGATGAACAATGTTTCTTTATTCTTTGACAGATGTTACATTGTGAGACCTCTCTGATGATTGATCCACTATTTACTTATTACATTCTTATTTGAGTTGAGTTAAATACTTGAATAAACGAGTAGGCTATGACATATGCCTTTCAATCTCCCCCTATTTGCTTGTTAGACAATAACAACAAATACCTAGAGGTTAACTCAACTAACAAATAAGAAAAAGATATAAACAGTAATGTAAAGTAAATAGCAGAAAAGTTCTGGATTATATTTAACATTTTCCAGATTCCAAATGAAATTTACAAGTGAATACAAGATAGATGTTCCTCTAGCCTGAACATATAACTACATTAGACTATCTTGATTCATAAAGCTCTAATCATATTACATTGAGTTTTGAGCTAATTGACTTCAGTTGTCTTCTCTTCTGACTTCACCTTCTTCTAAATCTTGAAGCAATTCCTTGTCAAAGACACGATCCTTTTCTGAAGTGAAGCTTGCTGGTCTGACTGGTTGAACTCCAACTGACTTCAGATTATTCTTGAGTTGATTGTATCTTTTAACATTCTTTTCACAATAAGCTTGAATCAAGTCAGCAGCTTGAGTCTTCAACATGGATGAATATCCAGCAGTTCTCAAATGATGTTCCATCCAGACCAGATGCTTAGCTGAGTAGTCTTTAAGAGATTGTACATCTAGCTGACAGATTTGAAGACAATCAGACTTAAAGAATCTCACCTGATGAGGATTGTTGACCACTTGAGGACTAGCCCTGCTGGCAAACTCTTTAAGCCTTTCTCGAAGAACTTCATTCAATTCTGAGCTTCTTTTGACTTTGTTTAAAAGAACCCAAATCTCTGACAAAGAACGATTCTCAAATAGATGAAGTGACACCTTGAATGATCCTTCACTCTGACAATATACAAAAATGCTCATCTCATTTAGGGATCTATCAAAAGCAGCTGTGATCCTTGAGACTTCAATCTTGATAGCATTCATGTACATGTCATTGTTAGGATTTGAGATTTCCAGCTTGTCAAGAAGATGTAAGAACTGCCTATCATTGTTAGTGCTCAGCTGAGGCATATCAAGTACTCTCCTAGCTTCATCCCATTTTTCACCAATCTTTAGTCTGACATCTCTTCTCCTTTCTTGAGCCTTAATGTCATGAAGACGTTGCTTTTGAAGAGTTTCTGTTCTTTGAATGTCTTTTCTCATGTCAATGATCTGAGAGACCTTCTTGAGTTCAGCTTCTTTTCTTTTCATCTCTGACTGCTCCTTCTGAAATTCTTTCTCAAACATAGGATCCACTTGAGCTTCTTCTTCCCATTCTCCAAAATCACTTTCCTTTTCAGCTTCAAATAACCCATCTTTATCTTCCTGAACTGGTTCAGTGGGAATGTCAAAAATATCAAAGTCATCCTGTTCTCCACTGTAGTAGACATCATCAGCCTTTCCTTTGTTTCCAGCAGAGGTATCTTTTTCTTTCCCTTTGGCACTACTTCCTTTCTTCTCCCCCTTAGTTGAGGGATCCTCTACTGACTTTCCTTTGGAACCTCCATCACCTCCAGAGCCTGATCCTCCACCAGACGGTCCTTCAAAATAAGTTATTTGTTCTTCATTAGGGCAATGAGAATTCTTGATCATGAAATATAGGTGCTTCATCCCTTCATTGAGATGTTCCATGCCCGTCTCTATCTTTAGAAATCTTGAGGAGTCCAGTGAATGATTCATCTCAACGAGGTCTTCAAGAGAAGTCATTCTTGTGTGTAGAGAGCAGAAGTTGGATATGTCATCAGCTGATAAAGTTGGAGTGTCCTGAATAGAATTGAGCTTTGGTATTACAGTGGTCTTTAGATCTGAGATGTCATTCCTTATTATTGCAAGCTGATTGTTGACAGAGGTGGAAGAAGAAGACCGTTCAACCA
The DNA here is from genome assembly GCF_009905375.1 of Apium graveolens. Taxonomy (NCBI): domain Eukaryota; kingdom Viridiplantae; phylum Streptophyta; class Magnoliopsida; order Apiales; family Apiaceae; genus Apium; species Apium graveolens. Next base: position 185,233,037 of record NC_133655.1, on the reverse strand, counting down.
CTTGTGCTTTGAATGCTTGAGCTTCAGCTTGGCTTTTAGCAAGTTCTTCTTTTAGGGCAGCAATCTGAGCTAACAGGTTTACAGTATCAGTGTCTGTGTGTGCTCTCACCTGAATTTCACTCGTGTTTGGTTCACTCACCTCACGTGCATGTGTTTCTCTCAATATAATTGCTCGTGAGGAGTCTTCCTGTTGCTGTTCTTCTGTACCTGCATTAAAAATCACCCTAGGCTCTTCAAGAGAGGTCAGTGGTGGTGTAATGGGAATTCGCGAGTCCCGATCCTCAGTCAATACTATCAAATCTTTTGGAATAGATGTCTGAATTGCTTCAGGGATAGATTGACCGAGTTGCCCTCCACTTTCTCCAGATAAATCTGTGAGTGGAGAATCCCATAAGGGAGCCAGAGGTGTTGGATCTGGGAGGGGAGAAAATGACTCTATTAAAGATGGCGGAGAGTCAGATTTTCCCTCTGAAGCATGTGACTGCTCTTCTGCCGTAACTATGGCAGGCACTGTAACCGACTCTACGTGCACTCCTCGCTGTGTGTCCTGAGTATGATCTGGGGAAGTGTATGGTTCCATTGTGAGTAATGGAATTGTGCTTGACTCAGTACAAGATGCCATGGCCCTATGGCGAATTTCAATAGATGCATCCTGTTGAGAGAATGCCTCTAGTAACTGTTCATTGGTCATTTCAAAGTCCATGTCCTGTTGGGAGGACAAGGATGGGCTTTCAGATGCCTCAGAATATGTTCTTCTTTTCTTAGGAGGAGGCAGAGCTGAGGGTTCACTCATATTTAACAATGTACTACTTCCTAGTAATCTCCTGGGTAACATTTTAGACAGTGGGGGAGAGGTTGAGATAGAATGAGACTCTGTGTTTGGCTCTATGACCTGGGATTGAAGCTGTGGTTCTACAACTTCATGGTCAGCCCTATCAACCACTGGGGGTCTTTCAACAGAAGTAGGAAGAGAGTGAGAGTGAGGAATTACTACCTGTAATGGAAGAGCCTGGGTGGCTTGAACCACTGGAGGTTGAGGTTGCTGTTCATGGCCGGGAAGATTGAAAATAGGTAAAGGAATATAAGTGGCCATGAAAGCAGATACAAGTACTGGAACTTGCATGAATTTGAAGGTTGTGTCTTGGCGAGTGTAAATCTTTTTGCTAACTGGAGGGGGTTCGGTTACTGTAGAGTTAGCAAAAAGGGCTTTGTGTTCAGGTGAGAGAAGATGATCTGCTATAAGCATGAGAAAACGAGCATAGTAACATGATACCCTACGATTTGTAGAATGATCACGTAAAGCAGAAGTTAGACGTCTCAAGAGAATGGGAAAAAGTAGTTTGCCAAAATTGATCCTTTGATTGAAAACAACCGCAAGACCAATATACTGCAGAGTGGAAGTGATGTTATGAAAATTGGATTTTGTGCAGTTGGCAAACACTTTGGAAAGTGTATCGAAGAAAATATCCCATTCAGACACCAAATTTGATTTAGAAAGTTTGGTTAAATTGATCACCCCCTGATAGTGAATAGCATTGAAAAAATTTGTGATATCATTTTCAGAGGGTAAATTACAGAAATTGTCTAGTGGAAAATTTAACGCACGATTGACGACTGTTTCATCAACTACATACTGTGTGTTTGCGACGGTGAATGAAAAAGATTTTGAATCATCGGCCACAGTAGAGGTTGTGCAAATCAGTCTAAGTAGATCGACGTTTAAAATCACATTTGATTTAATAGCAGAGCTAACAATCGAATGGTCATTTAAAAATCTAATCCATGGCTTAAATTTTTCAACATCACATTTTTCCGGATTAAAATAACCAACCTGATTATGCGCGACAATTTGGAAATTGAGAGCCATTTAAAATAATAATAAGACACACGCTTTTCAGAATTTTAAGAATAATATTAAGAAAATTCGAATTAATTAAATTAATTTAATAATTCGAATTAAATTAATTATAATCGAAAAATTTAGACAGAAATGTATCTCGTTAAAATTCTTAACTCACAAACGCAGTTTTGAAAAGCCAAAAGACACAAATCAGAAATTAAAATTAAAAATAAAAAAGTTCAAAATCAACAAACACAAATTGAATTTGAAGGGGCAAACTGATTTTTATTTGTTTTTGTGTTTTTTTTTTAATAAAAATCCAACAGCACCTCTGTATATATATACTTGTATGTATATATCACAAAGTGATGAATTTATGTGCTGAGTAAAAACTCGAGCAAGGAAGGAAGCAGTTCGAAGAGAGAGAAGAGAGAAAATGAAGAGAAAAACTGTTCGAATTTTTTTTTTGAAAAGAAATGAACTGATCAAACTGGTTTAAAACGAAACAAACAAACTGCTTTATATGACAGCTGGTATGACAATCCTGGATTGTCATACCGATTGTCATACCAGGCAAAAGAAGAAAAAGAAAAAAACAGAAATAAATACTAAAATTATAACTGGTATGACAATCTGATAGTCATACCGATTGTCATACCAGTATAATAATAAACGGAAAATAATTATATATATGGTTTATAACTGGCAAGACAATTGATAGTCATACCGATTGTCTTGCCAGTATAAAACTGAACTGAATAATATAATAAACAAAATTTAAACTGAAATGACTTTCAGCAAGACAATTTCAATTGTCTTGCCGATTGTCATATCAGCTTTAAACACAGAAACACATACATATATAAATTTATAAAGACTTATATAACTTAGTAAAAATATCAGAAAATATTTACAAAATAGTAAAACTGAAATACAGACCTATAATATTTACAGAAACAAAGACAATATATCAGAATTTATTATTTTTATTCCAAAAATAGATTTCTATTGAATTTTAGCAAATAAAATTCATAGTAAAATATTTTTAGAGGAAATAAAATATTCTGAGATATTTTAAATTAACAAGTAGGGAAAATGAAAATAGATAAGATAATATATATTACATAGAAATAAGCAAGAAATATGATAAAATGATAAAATAAATTTGCAAATGAATTTTTCATTTATGAAAAATTCATTTGTAAATTCATTCAAGAACAGATCCCAGATATTAACTAAATTAATCACTAAAACTATTCAACATGCCCAATTTACCAACTAATCTGGTAAATGTGGATTCGTCAAGTGGTTTAGTGAAAATATCTGCTATTTGTTCTTCTGTTGGAACAAAAAATAGTTCAACAGTACCATTCATGACGTGCTCTCTAATAAAATGATACCTGATGTCAATGTGCTTTGTCCTCGAGTGCTGCACAGGGTTGTTGGTGATGGCTATTGCACTTGTGTTGTCACATAAAATAGGAATCTTGTTCAATACAGAGCCATAGTCTCGTAGTTGGTTCCTAATCCACAAGATCTGAGCACAGCAGCTTCCAGCAGCAATATATTCAGCCTCGGCCGTTGAGTTGGAAACTGTTTGCTGTTTCTTGCTGTACCATGAGACTAGCCTGCTTCCTAGGAATTGACAACTTCCTGAGGTGCTTTTCCTATCAACAACACTTCCTGCATAATCTGAATCTGTATATCCGACAAGGTTAAAACCAGATTCTTTAGGGTACCAAATACCTAGATTTGGTGTTCCCTTAAGATATCTTAAGATTCGTTTAACAGCAACGAGATGAATATCTCTAGGATCCGCTTGGAACCTTGCACATAAACATGTAGCATACATAATATCTGGTCTACTTGCAGTAAGATAGAGTAACGAGCCAATCATACCTCTGTAGCTTGTGACATCTACCTTAATGGAGTTTTCACATGGTCCAAGCTTGACAGCTGTAGTTGATGGAGTCCTTGCTGATGCAGAATCCTCTAGATTGTACTTTTTGAGGAGTTCCTTGAGATACTTGGATTGACAAATAAATGTTCCATCTAACCTTTGATTTACTTGTAATCCAAGAAAGAACTTCAGCTCTCCCATCATGCTCATTTCAAACTTGCTGTGCATTAACTTAGCAAATCTCTTACAGAGATTATCATTAGTAGACCCAAATATTATATCATCCACATAGACTTGGACTAATATAGTATCCTTCTTATGTGTTTTAGAAAAGAGAGTTTTGTCTATGACACCTCTAATAAAGCTATTTTCAATAAGAAATTCAGAGAGAGTGTCATACCATTTTCTTGGAGACTGTTTTAGCCCATAGATAGCCTTGAAAAGAAAGAAGACAAAATCCAAATGATCTGGATCTTCAAAACCAGGAGGTTGCTCTACATATACCTCTTCATCCAGCTTTCCATTCAGAAAGGCACTCTTGACATCCATTTGATAAACTTTAAAGTTTGAAAATGCTGCGAATGCCAGAAATATCCTGATGGCCTCAAGTCTAGCCACTGGAGCATAGGTTTCATCATAATCAATGCCTTCAGCTTGAGAATACCCTTTAGCTACCAGTCTTGCCTTGTTTCTTGTAACCACACCATCTTCATCTAGTTTATTCCTGAATACCCACCTAGTACCAACAGCTTTCTTGTGTACAGGCCTAGGTACCAGTTTCCAGACTTGTTGACTTTCAAACTGATTGAGTTCATCTTGCATAGCAATCACCCAATCTGGATCAGTCAGTGCTTCTTCAATTTTCTTAGGTTCCATCTCAGAAAGAAATCCTGAGAACAGACACTCATTTTGAGTAGCACGTCTAGTTCTGACTCCAACATCTGGATCACCAATAATTAACTCAAAAGGGTGAGCTTTATTCCAGACAGTCTGTCTTGGAAGATTTGATCTTGATGATTCGCCTTGAAATTCATTGTGATGTTGTGTCCTACTAGATGATCCTTCAGCATCTCCCCCTGAGTTGTTGCCATGTTGACTTGAAGATTCTCCGTCAGTAGTAGTGGTATCTCCATTATTGCCAAAGTTTCCATCACTATTACCTTGAGTATCATCAGGATTAACAGGTTCTTCACCAGCAACAACCTCAGGTTCTTGACCATGTTCTGATTCTGAATCTGACGTATCATCAAACTTCAGTTTCTCAGAAGGATCTTCAGTTTGGATACTAGGGAGTTTAGTGTCATCAAATGTAACATTGACACTTTTAGTTACTTTGTGTTGATCAATGATATACACTCTATATGATCTTCTTCCATATCCAACAAAAATACCCTCATATGCCTTTGCCTCGAACTTACCACGACGATCATCTCCATCCTTGAGCACGAAGCATCTGGCACCAAATACATGAAAGTATTTGATAGAAGGTTTCTGTTCATTCAAAATCTCATGAGTTTTAATGAAGTCTTTGTTGATTAGAGTTCGATTCTGAGTATAACATGCAGTATTGACAGCTTCAGCCCAAAAGTACATTGGAAGACCTGATTCACTTAACATCGTTCTTGCAGCTTCAATCAATGTACGATTCTTCCTTTCTACCACTCCATTTTGCTGAGGGGTTCTAGGAGCTGAAAATTGTCTAGTAATCCCTTTGTCTGTACAGAATCCATTGAGAAGTGCATTCTTGAATTCTGTCCCATTATCTGACCTTATTGCTCTAACAGGGACGTTAGAATCTAACTCAATCATCTTGATATGATCAATCACAACTTGTGGTGTTTCATCCTTAGAGTGAAGAAATAAAACCCACGTATACTTGGAATAGTCATCAACTATCACAAGACAGTAACACTTCTTTGACATAGAAAGGACATTAACTGGACCAAATAAATCCATGTGCAATAATTGCAGAACACCAGTTATGGAAGATGTGTCAGTGCCTTTGTGACTTGCTTTCTTTGACTTTCCTTTCTGGCAAGCCTCACATAGTCCTTCTGGAGAGAATTCCAACTGAGGCAGACCTCTTACCAATTCTCTTTTGACAAGAGAATTCATTGTTTTGAAATTGAGATGAGAAAGTCTCTTGTGCCATAGCCAACTCTCATCTGACGATGCCTTTGCATAGAAACAATTGACTTCAAGATTGCTTCCAGAGTTCATGTCAGCTACGAACAGATTTCCTTTCCGGATTCCCATTAAGGAGGGTTTTTCACTTTTCTTATGCAGAATCTGACACTTCAGCTTGTCGAATAAAACATTGTAGCCGTTGTCACAGAACTGACTAATGCTAAGCAGATTGTGTTCAAGTCCTTGCACAACATATACATTTTCAATGATAACATTTCCAGCTAGCAAACAGCCATATCCCTCCATTAAACCTTTGCTGTTATCTCCAAAGGTAACCACTGGGCCAGCTTTCTCAACCACATTTGATAGCAGGGCTCTATCTCCGGTCATATATCTTGACGATCCGCTGTCAAGAATCCACACTACCGGTTGTACCTGTTTAATGCCCTGTAATACAAATGGATTAGACCTTCTTCGGAACCCAAGCTTGGCTGGGTCCGGCATACTTGTAAAATTGGCCTTTATCAGGCAAAATAACATTCTTAATTTCAATATTCTCAACGTTCTCAATGACTGAACATTTGACCTTGTGAACAGCCTTGACAAATTTCTGTTTAGGCTTAGGCACAAATGTCTCCTTTCTAGCTTTAGGAGGACTAGCAGTCTTAGACCTATCATGCTTTCTATTATTCACATGCTGACAAGGAGTAGTCTTATCATTAGAAACATGCTTACCATTAAAATAAGCAAACAACAGATTAAAAGCACAAGACATACAATCAGGAACACCACATGCTTTATGAGAAGGATTAACAATAGGCAACTTATGCATGGTAGACATGGCATTTGTGTTATCCAACTCATGTGTGTCTGAGTTAGTCTCAGTTGCTTTCACAACCTTGTCTGGAACTTTTGACACACTTGACTTGGAGACAGCTTTCCCATTAGCATTATCTTCAGCACGGATTTCTTCTTGAATAATAAAAGAGGTCTCATCAAATGGTTCAGCAATTGATTCTTTATAGAGGGGTTCATCAACACCCTTAAGCACATGTGGTACTTCCCTGCCTTTAGCACATACATGAGGAGGGGAGTTTATGCCTAATTTTCCAATAGCAGCATTGTAATCATAACCTATTCCATGTGTTTGATTAACAGCTTGCTTATTGTAAAACTCTTTGGACTTCGAACAAGAATTAAAGTAAGCTTTAACCTTAGCCTCAAGACTGGTGATCTTGTCTTTGAGAATAGTTTCGAGTTGTCTATAACAGTCAACTCTATTCTCTAGAAAAGATACTTGTTCTTTTAGTTTATCTTGATTAATGTGCACAAGTCTTAATTCATTGACCTCTTCCTCAAGGTCTTTGATTTGTTGATTTAACAATTCATTATCACGACGAGCACAATCTAAGGAACCTCCTAGATGATAAACTAATTCAGCATCAGTAAATTTTACCTCTTTTCTTGACGATGAGGTGCTTGCATTACTAGCCATGAGAGCAAGATTCCCAACTTCTTCATCTTCACTGTCAGTATCATCCCAGCTTCTTCCCTTTGCCAGGTACGCCCTTTCAGATTTACTCTTCTGATTAGAATCGTAAGAGTTCTTCCTAGCTTGTTTTGGCTTCCTGTATTCTGTGGCAAAGTGTCCCAACTCATTACAGTTGAAGCATCGAATGGTGCTTCGATCAACCATCCCTGTTTTATACCCACCACTACTGGTGTTAGAGGATGAAGATCCACCTTTCAGGAATCTGTTGTAGTTGGACTTGTACTTGAACTTGGGATTCCTTTTGAATCTGACATTTGAGAATCTCTTGACAATCAGGGCCATTGACTCATCCTCCAATTGCTCCAGTTCTTCCAAGGAATAATAATCATCTCCTGATTGATTTGTAGTAGGAGAATCAAATTCTGCTACTATCACATTATCTTCAACCTTGGAAGACTGTACCATTCTTTCTGACTGTTGAGATTGTTGTTGATATTGTGGTTGTTGTTGTTGTTCATCAGCTACTAGAGCAGTAGACGTGCTGACCACTCTTCCTTTCCCGTAAACTTCCTTCTGCTGAATCTGCTCCAACTCATAAGTCTTTAACACACCATAGAGCCTTTCCAAAGAAATCTCACTCAGATCTCTTGCTTCTCTTATGGCAGTGATTCTATGTTCGAGATGAGTTGGCAGTGTTAAAAGGAACTTTTTGTTGACCTCCCTGATGGAATAGTATTTACCATTAATGTTCAGGTTGTTGATCAATGCATTGTACCTCTCAAACACTTCAGTGATTCCTTCTCCTGGATTGGATTTAAAGTATTCATACTCAGAGGTTAGGATTTCTAGTTTGTTCTCCCTAACTTCCTCTGTGCCTTCATTAATAATCTCAATAGTTTCCCAGATATGTTTGGAATCTTTACAATTCATCACATGTCTATTCATCAGGGGATTAAGGAAATCTACTAAGATTAATTGAAGGCTAGCATCCAGGGAAGCTTCTTCTATTTCAGCAGGAGAGAAGTCCTCAGGATCCTTCACATAAGTTCTCGCTTTGGTGATCACCGCATCATTTTCTATTACCTCTGGTTCCATAACCATAGGAATTTTTGGACCCTTCTTCAACACTTGCAAATATTTGGGATTAGCAACCTGTAAAAACAGTAGCATCTTCTTCTTCCACATAACATAATTTTCTTTATCGAAAAGTGGAATTTTAACGGTTCCAACTTTTTGTGTAGTCATTATGAATTTTTTTAAGTGAATAAAAAATTCAAGAAGTGAAAGAAACACAAAAGTCTAGGATCTAGATTTGTACGTTAATCAGAAGGCTCTGATACCAATTGTTAGGTCCCAATTTGTTTGTAGAAGGGGGGGTTGAATGCAAACAATACCGTTTAATCGAATAAAATGCGGAATAAAATTGTGAAACAAAATTCAAGTTAAATAAAACTTTTATTAAACTTGAAAGGTGTTACAACTACGGTATCGGTTATAAGGGATTAATCTCAAATCAATTATTACAAATCTAGAATAAATTCGACATGAACTTTTTCTATTTTTGTAATTAAAAGAACAAATGCTAAATGCGATTTGAGATTAAGTTCTAGGGATTTTAATCCGCTAGATTGATACACAAGAACAAGATAAGTATTTCTAGTTGATTGGATTTAACTTTACAATCTAGAAATTGATCTTGAAGTTGCAGATGAGATGAAATATTTTTCTGCTCATTTTTCTTTTGTTCTTGAGTTTGTGTTCTGTTTGATTGAAATGAAATAACAGACTTCTGCTCCTTTTTATCAAACAGCCGAATGTAAAAATGTAATGGCATGACAATCTTCTTTGGCCAGCAAGACTTTCGGTATGACAAAATTTACAACTAGCAAGACAATTAAAATGAGCTAGCAAGACTTTCGGTATGACTATTGATTGTCATACCGATTGTCATATTAGTTCAAATAAATTGTCTTGCTGAATTAATAACAGATTTTAATCTAAACAAAAATTCTAATAAGACAATTAAATGTATTGGCATGACTTTCGGTATGACTATCAATTGTCATACCGATTGTCATACTAGTTCAAATGAATTATCTTGCTGAATTTAAGCAGATTTTAAACCAATTAAAATCTTGTAAATCCTTAATATTAATTCTAAATTAATTAATCAATTTAATTCAATTAATCAATAAATTAATCTTTGCAGATATAATTTATTTTCTTAATTAAATTATATGACTTATTTAATTAATAGAGAATTAATACTAACGCTGAGCAGCAACCATTCTTCTGACAATCTTCTGAAAGTCACTGAGACTTATGAATCAATTCCGCCACTTCAATGCTGACACTCGATGTACTGTCTGGTTCATGAGTGACTAACTTCCGTGACGTTTCTTCATGTCTTGACTTTGATATTCTGATTGAATCCTTGTAATAAATGATACCTTGACGAGATCTCTGTCACTTGATTAAATCCACGATCTTGATTTATATCACTGAGGCATGATCAAATTCTTGAACTTCTTCCAGTGAATCTTCAAGTCTGCAGATGAACAATGTTTCTTTATTCTTTGACAGATGTTACATTGTGAGATCTCTCTGATGATTGATCCACTATTTACTTATTACATTCTTATTTGAGTTGAGTTAAATACTTGAATAAACGAGTAGGCTATGACATATGCCTTTCACTTCTCTTTTTTGAATTTATCTTTCGTTCTTGTAGCATTTTCTTGCCTTATACTTTGTTAATTGCTTTGTTTCAGTCTAACGCCTACTTTCAAGGCGCTGTGAGGCAAGCCGAGTCATGGAAGCGGGCTTCTGATAAGGCCGATAATGCCCTCAGGAGGCAACAGAAGAAGTATGCTACCCTGGAGAAGAAGCTCAAGCGCAAGGAGGAAGAACTCAGAGAGACTAACGCCGAGCTGGTGGTACTTCGGGCGGAGAAGGATAAAGCTATAGACAACTATCTGGACTCGGAGGAGTTTGCCCAATCCATGAGGATTAGGGATGATTCAGTCTTTCTCGGGTTTTTTAGGACTGGTTGGGACACGGCCCTTGGGACCGTGAACGAGTCTTGTCCTGATATTAACCCGGCGGACTATGTCTGCCCTGATGACGAGGCTTTGCTGCAGAGGTTTCGTACCCGAGTAGTTGTCTCAGGTCATGTTCCTCAGGATCCACTCCTTCCTCCTCCCGAGTCTTCTTCCAGACCTGCTGATGACGATAGCTCTTCCTCCTCTTCCGAGACGACAGAGACATCCAGCGAGAGCGGAGAAGACGACGATATGGATGCCGAGGGTACTTCAGCTCCTTAGAGCTTTTTCAGCCCTGTGTGGCTAGTTTTATCCTATTTTCGAGACTTTAGTTATCGAACTTTTGTAATATCTATCAGATCTATTTTATTTATCACCTTTCATGCTTGCATCCATGCATTTGGTTTTTATTTGTTAGGCCACAAACATACTTTGAAGAACTCATGAATTTCATAAAATTATCTGGGATTCATCCCTTACACAAGTAATAAAACTAAAACATATAAATCCTAAGCAAGCAAAGCTACAAGGTGCTTTTCAACCTACTCGCCATCCTGACGAGTGAGAATCGTATCCGGCTGCCCTACACATAGTAAACCTTCAGGTTTTGTGCATGCCAAGTTCTCGGGACTTCAAAACCATCCATAGTCTCTAGCTTGTAGGTTCCTCTACCTTGAACACTCTTGACTCTGTACGGCCCTTCCCAATTCGGGGCAAGCTTCCCTTTTTGTCCTACACCTGATGCTTCTATCTTCCTCAAGACCAGATCGCCTTGTTTAAAAAACCTTTCTTTAACCCTTAGGTTGTAGTAGAATGAAGCCTTTTTCTGATATTCTACTATCTTTGCATGTGCCGTATCTCGCACTTCATCGATCAGATCCAGGGCTAACCTCTGCCCTTCCTCATTTTCTTCTGCATTGAAAGCCTGAATCCTTGGAGAGGAATGTGATATCTCTACTGGAACTACTGCTTCTTCCCCATATGCCAACATGAAGGGAGTTGCTCCTGTCGTAACTCAACAGGTAGTCCTATAGGCCCATAATATGGGAAGTATCTCATCCACCCAATTATTTCTTGACTTCTTGATCCTTTTCTTTAATCCATCCAGGATTATTCGATTTGCTACTTCTGCTTGCCCATTAGCTTGTGGGTGAGCCACAGAGGTGAACCGTAACTCAATTTCATTTTCTTCACAATACTTCTTGAATTCCTCGTTGTTGAATTGTGTTCCATTGTCAGTGACGAGGATACGGGGAATTCCATATCGACACATAATGTTTTCCCACAGGAATTGTGCAACCTGCTTAGTTGTGATTTTGGCCAAGGGTTTGGCTTCAATCCACTTGGTGAAATAATCAATGGCTACAATCAGAAACTTCCTTTGTGTCGTGGCCATAGGAAAAGGCCCTAGAATATCCATCCCGCACATAGCAAAGGGAATAGGCGAGTTGATAGAGGTCAGTATCTCGGGGGGTTGTCTAACAACTGGTGCATGCTTCTGACAGCGATCACACTTCTTTACATATTATTTGGCATCAGCCATCATTTCTGGCCAATAAATGTTACGACCGGCATTTTATGTAATATTATTTGTGAATAATATTAAGTTAAATAAAAATATATTCAATGATTGTACGCTAGTGTGAGTAAAAATTTCTGCATTATAAATTTGCTTTGTGTAGTATATGATTTTTCAAAGCAAGAGTTTACTTAATTTCTTTATTTTTAATTTATAAGGAATATTCTAAGCTTTGGAAAAATTTTCTTTTAAAAGATATTTTGTTCACAAATTTTAAAAGTGATTTTATAAAGTCTCTAAAAATCCAAGTTATTTTATGGTATAAATTTTATAATTTTTGAACTTGTGTTTTATTTTATAAAAATAAATCTTTATAAATATAATTAGCAAATTACATAGTTATCCTTGCATGCAAATTCCTTCCATACATTCCAAAAGGGCTAAAGAGTCAATAACCACCCCACTAACTCTTATTTCCTAGCCAAATACCTTCTTTACCCTTGCATGCAAATTCAACCAAGTTCAAGTGGAAGGCTAATCATGACAATTCCTAATTCCACTCACTTTTGCCAATACAAAAACCATAAGACAAGCAAAGTCATGATCATTTTACTCATCACCCACACCACACTCATTCTTCTCTCCCTCCTCCTCCCTCACTCTCGGCTCTCTCTCTCTCACTCTCGGGTTTTTAGCCGAGAGCCACCCCTCCCCATTTTTCTTCATTTCTCCACCAAGCTTCTACTCTTTATACAAGTAAATGTTATCTCCCATACCATGATCATTCATATTTCAAAGAATTTTGAGTAGAAAGTTTAAGTTTAAGGGTTGCATGTAAAGGTTTTAGTGAAACTCAAAATACAATCTTGATTCTTATGGATTTAAGGTTGTTTTTGAGAGGACTACAATGAATGGATAAGTGCCAAGTCTTGAGAAGGAAACTCTTGATGATTTAATGGCCATTTCCATCCATTTCATTCGGCCATGACCATATGGGAGCCGAATGAATGGTCCTTGAAATCATCCTTGTTATTTTGTTCAATTTTTGCATGTTTATGTGATAATGACTTGAATTTGGTGGTGAAAATTTGATAAAACTCCTTGCATGCTAAGTGATCATCTAGGTATACCTTATGCTAGGCTTGCATGTCAATTTTAAGATGGAATATATGTAGAAAATATGTTGTTTGGTTTGAAAAACCCGAAGGCATGCATGCATGTGGAATTCTCTTAGTTTGTTGTAAGATTTTGATCATTTGGAAAAGATTTTGTTAGTGAGCCTTAATTTCAGTAGGAATAATGTGATAATATGGATTTATGCTTCTTGTTGCATGGTAATAATTTGTGGTTATCTTTTATAAAAATATATATCTTGTTGTTTCAAAAGCATAAAGGTTTATGATTTGTAAAGAGTAGTCTCTTTTATTTTGCCATAGTTGCACCATAGGTAAGGATGATCTCACCAAGGGTATTTTGAGAAAAAGGGAGTTAGTTCAGTAGAACACCAAGTATAGGTCTTGGTTTAAGTATTTAGTTGTTGATAATTGGGTTTGTCAAGTCAAAACCTTGGAAAATGAGAGTTATAGTTTCTGCAGAAAAATCAGTTTAGTACCCTGAGGTTTAGAGTGAGTTTTGACCATGTCATTGATGTGCACTTTGAGGCCCAAGCCACCAGAAGTTAGTATGTGGAGTATATAATAGGTTTTAGGAGTTGGTTGGAGGTTTGCATGTCATTTGGTTAGGTGCACAAGTAGAATAACAAAATCTGTCCAGCAGGGGACAGTTTTGTTGCAACTTAGAAATAGGGAGATTTGGCCATGTCATGGGTAGGCCCTCATTAGGCCCAATTGGGCCTTAGTTAGAGGGTATGTCAGAGAAGTTTTTCCAACCATAGTTCATAGGATATGAGCTAGAACCATGTGTCACAAGTTAATTCAAGTCAGGGCATTTTCTGCCCAGAAAAACAGGGGAACCTTGGACTTTTAGCTTAGGCCCAAGAAGGCCCAAGCCAGGCCTTTGAGCCACATCAAGCTTATGAGATGCCCTTAGGTCAGGAGAGTCTTGTGTAAAAATTTTGAAGAAAAACTTGTAGTTTAAGAGTGTCTAATGCACTCAAGAAACCTTAGTTACCATTCTGAAATTTGCACCAGTGAGCACTTTCACTTATCACATAGTTTTAGGACACTTAGAAGTGAGTATTAGGTCGACCACCATAGTTGTAAGATAGTGTAAGGTCAGTAGAACAAAAGGCACAAGTGAGGGTCAATAGGTTTTGGATAATTTAGGAAAGGCACATTGAGTTAGGAAGCCCAAATTCGAAGACTTCGTTTAGTTAGCGACCAAGTAACTTAAGTGGTGAGTCGAGATCATCCAAGCCTAGTGTGGCATTATGGTGTATATGATGTTATTTGGTATTAATATACGATATGTGATTATGTGGCTACGTGTGTGCATTTGAAAATATAAAGGTGGATATGAATTAAGTGCGTATAGGCCTAAGTGCCATCCATGTTTAATTTCGGGTTGTAAATAGGTTAAGATGGTAAGAATATATTATAATGAGGATTATTATTATTGTGTAGGATCTCGAGACGAGGGAAAACTTGCCATAAAAGTCGAGTGAAGCTCCAGTTGTTGCTCCTACTAGTCAGACCAGACCAGTCTATCTCAAGGCAAGTGATTCAACTTGACCTTCGCATTTACTGTAAACAGTTCATATATATCGATGCAATTATCCTGAGTCATTTTGATATATTTAAATCAAGAGTATCTTTTGTTTATCTTTGAGTTACATAGAGATGCCATGAACCCTCGAGTACGTATTGCAAGTAGTTCAAAAGTCTTTCATGATAGTTTAATGCCATGATAAATTAGAGATGCGTTATAATATCTTATTGATCCTTTTGTTTATCATGCTACTGATCCCTGAGAAATCTTGATGTTGCACCCTGATGCTTTGATTCAACTCTTGAAATAGCCTCGATAGAAACTTTATCTTGATACCTAAAAGCCAATCTTTTCTTAAATTCATTCATGATTGTTTGATAACCCTATCCTTACCCTAAAGCTTGATACCCTGTTATATCTTGAGCTGATGATCACTTCCTTTATATTTTAGCACCTCTATCCTATTGGAACCAGTGATGCTTATCTTCTTGATGTTCTAATACCTATACCTTGTCTACAACCATTGCTTTAAGCCTAGTTTGGCATTACTCTTTCATCTTATCCAATAGCCTGGCTTAATTTCCTTGTCTAAGTTCTTGTTTATGGAAACCTCTCAACTACCCTAATATAGTAAAGTCTAGTAGATCATGGCCCTGAGATTTAGAGTCATAATTCCAGTGTTTCAAGTTGATCTATAATCCCTTGATAAAAATAATTACAGTCGAACGAGATTTTGTCATAAATCGGCATCAGTTTTTAAAATGATTAAAACGTGGATTTTTCAGTCCCAAAGGGGGACAAATGTTTTCTTGAATGGTGGATCTGGACTGAGACGCGAGTCCTTTCCACACTTATATTAGGCTTAAAAGTTGCCTAGGGATTCCCAATAATGTTTTAGAACCCAGCGAGGTTCGGGATTACTTCGCGGCTGATCACCGGCTGTAATCCGTAGCGTCATAAAATGATTTTGATTAAGAATGGTTTTAAAAATTTGTTTTGATGCAAGCAAAATGATGCCAACTCACATAAGTTTTATCTCTCAATTATCATTGATTATGTCATTCCATTGTCATTCCTAAAGGTATATCTCGATTTATGCTTTGCGTTGTATTGTTAGCACTTGTTGAGCTTTTGGCTCACTTCTTGCTTTACCCTGATATTACAGCTAGCAGCCATGGTTAGATTCAAGCAGACTGCCCGTAAGACCTGTGATGCTGACGCTTATGTTCGAGCTCAGGTAGAATAAGTAATAATAGTTGTGTGAGGACTCGGTATTTGTAGTCAGATGTAATAGTTGGTAGTGTTGGGCTGTTCCAAACCCTAAACTGTAAGATCTTGGATTATGGTTGTATAATACTCATTAAAATGATGTAATAACTATATTTATTTTGCTATTTAAGTTGGGGGTGTGACAGGTTTTGGTATCAGAGCTACGGTTTAGAGTCCCTGGACAGCCCAAATAGGTTATAGGATTTGTGTGTAGGTTATAGATATTATGCGAGAGAGTAGGTAAAGTAAATTATTATTAATACTCCTCTTATTGGTTGTCAGCAAAGGGCGCATTCCTCGTCATCCTCTGGGTCGGACGACACTATTGCTTTCTTCGTGTATGCTGAGTTGAGGCGCGAGTTCGATATGCTTCAGGGCAAGTACGACCGACTGATAGACCGACTGAAGAACGTGTATCCGGACAGCCGAAACTATGAAGGGAAGCCCAAGGAGCAGATGATTGCGAGACTTGAGACCTTGGTTGGGTACGTCAACACTAAGCTTGAGGAGATGCCAGTACACCGGGACCGTACCAGCCAGTATGTCATTCAGATGGTGGCGGATGAGCTCCAGAGCATTGTGAAGACGCTTCGAGAGGAAAAGACTACCAAGCCCCGTTCAGATGGAGTGGAGCCTTAGTTCTTTCCATTTACCTTTCATGTTGTTGTACTATCAGACTCTATGGAATCCCCGGTTGATTCCGTCTTTCCTTTAAATAAGCCTGTTATTTCTAGAATCAGACTATGTCCCAATCCTATGTACTGTGACCTTTAAAATTTCAATAATTATGTGCTATTGTTCCATTTGCTCTCAACTGTTATTTTATGTTTTTATCATCATAACTGCTTAATTTGGAAACGTGACCCCATACGTAAACAAGAATGCCATGCGATACCCTCGAATCATTTTATCATTCATATTTGTTATAACACAACTCTTATTTCAGGATCATGCCTCCCAAAAAGAAGAACCCAACAACCACCTTCACCACAGACCCAAACATTCTTCAACTACTGGAAACCTTGCAACAGCAAACCAATGCTATAGCTCAACAACAACTAACTCTTCAACAACAAATTGAAAACCAAGATAACCGTGAGCCATACCAACCACCTGAACCACCAGTACCACCAAGACAAATTGTCACTTTCAAGGCTTTTCAGAATGTGAATCCACCTGTATTTCATGATACCACTGATCCAGTGATAGCAAACACATGGATCAAGGAGATGGAAAGGGCTTTTGAGTTGGTACAGTTAGGGGACGATCAGAAGACGCTGTATGCCACTTACTTCTTGAAGGGAGAAGTCATTTATTGGTGGGAATCAGTAAAAGCTATGGAAGTCACTCAGCAGATTTCTTGGGAGAGATTTAAGAAGTTATTTCTGGACAAGTATTACCCTAAGTACATGCAGAATCAGATGGAGCTAAAATTTCTTGAGTTAAAACAAGGGAACATGACTGTACTGGAATATGAGAAGAAGTTCACTGAGTTGTCAAGATTTGTGACAAAGTATACCAGCACTGAGGAAGAAAAAGCAAAGAAATTTCAGCAAGGATTGGAGCCTTGGATCAGAGATAGGGTGGCTATGTTTGAACTTGAGACTTATGCGGGAGTAGTACAGAAAGCTGCTCTGATTGAGAATAATGGGATGCAGTCAAGGAAAGAGAGGGATAACAAGAAGAGGAAGGTTCCATTTTATGGAGAAAAGTCTGAAGCTGGAAGTTCGCAAGATCGGAATGTAAGGAGGATTGGTTTCCAGAAGGGCGGAAATTTTCAAAGGAAAGGAAATTTGGGCAAAAGGCAAGAATCAAAAGGGAACAATCAGGCAAGCCAAGGGCAAGTTGGAGAAAACAGGTTCCAGAGGCCAGAATGCAAGCACTGTGGAAGAAGGCACCCCGGAGTATGCAATAAGCTGAGTATGACCTGTTATAGGTGCAATCAGAAGGGACATTTGGCAAATGAGTGCAAGATGCCGAAGCCAGGAGTTACGTGCTACAAATGTGGGAAGACTGGACACATGGCTAGGGAGTGTAAGGCAACAGGACCAGTCAGAGCTCTGATGAACGTGGCAAGTACCAGTGCAAGCGTGCCAGCTGAGGTATTGGCATTACCTCCACCACCCGCACCAACCCTGCAAGCAACAGCAAGGACATTTGATCTAAAGATGAAAGATGCTGTTCAGAATTCTGAGGTGATAGCAGGTACACTTTTACTCAATAATGTCAAAGCTAAAGTATTGATTGATTCGGGAGCCACAAGATCTTTCATATCAGAATCTTTTGTTGATAAGATCCAATGTGATAAAACGGTTATGAGTGAGGTAGTAAATGTGGTAATTGCGAACCAAGAGAAGATTCCTGTGAATCAATTTTGTCCAAAATGTGAGATTGATATTTCGGGATATAAGTTCTCGGCCGACTTGATACTCTTCAAGCTGGGAGAGTTTGATATAATCTTAGGAATGGATTGGTTAGGAGAGAATAGCGCGCAGATAAATTGTAAGACCAAGAGAGTGTATTTAAAGACGAAGAGTGGAGAGAAGGTAGTATTTAAGGGACAGAGGCAAGAGCGACTATTTCTTACAATTATTCAGGCTAAGAAGTTACTTAGAAAAGGTTGTGAGTCGTTCCTACCATATGTAGTGGATTCAGAGAGAGGCAGCCCCAGCATGGAAGATATTCCTGTAGTTAATGAGTTCCCCGATGTGTTTCCCGACGAACTACCAGGCTTACCACCAGATCGACAAATTGAGTTCGAGATCAACCTTGCTCCAGGCACGGAACCAGTTTCAAAGGCTCCGTATAGGATGGCACCAGCAGAAATGAAAGAGTTGGCGAGCCAGCTACAAGAATTATTGGATAAGGGAGTGATACGACCAAGTACGTCGCCATGGGGAGCACCTGTTCTCTTTGTAAAGAAGAAAGATGGGAGTATGCGTCTATGCATAGATTACCGGGAGTTGAATAAAGTAACGATCAAGAACCGCTACCCGCTACCAAGGATAGATGACCTTTTTGATCAGTTAAAGGGAGCAAAATGTTTTTCGAAGATTGACTTGAGATCGGGATACCACCAATTAAAGATCAAGGAAGAAGATATTCCCAAGACCGCATTTAGGACCAGATATGGGCATTATGAATTCCTAGTAATGCCGTTTGGATTGACCAACGCCCCGGCCGCATTCATGGATCTGATGAATCGGGTATTTAAGAAGTATTTGGATAAATTTGTCGTGGTATTTATTGATGACATCCTTATTTATTCTAAATCGGAAGAAGAACATATGCAGCATCTCTGGATAGCCTTGGAGATACTCCGACAAGAGAAGTTGTATGCCAAGTTTACCAAATGTGAGTTTTGGTTAAAGGAAGTTCAATTTTTGGGGCATGTTATTGGAAATGATGGAATTAAAGTGGATCCGGCAAAGATTGATGCAGCTATGAGTTGGGAGAGGCCAAGGACTCCTACGGAAGTGCGAAGTTTTCTAGGATTGGCCGGATACTATAGAAGATTCGTCAAGGATTTCTCGAAGATCGCCACACCATTGACCAAGTTAACCAGAAAGAATCAAAAGTTTGAATGGAATGCAGAATGTGAAAATAGCTTTCAAGAGTTAAAACAGAAGTTGGTAACAGCTCCGGTGTTAGTACTTCCAGATGATCAAGGGAATTTTGTAATATTCAGCGACGCTTCACATAAGGGTTTGGGTTGTGTGTTGATGCAACACAGTAAGGTAATAGCATATGCGTCAAGACAGTTGAAGTCGCACGAGTTAAAGTATCCGACGCATGACTTGGAACTAGCCGCCATAGTGTTCGCACTCAAGATTTGGAGACACTATCTCTATGGAGAAAAGTGTGAAATCTACACGGATCACAAGAGTTTAAAATACATTTTTACTCAGAAAGAGCTTAATATGAGGCAGAGGAGATGGCTGGAATTGATTAAGGACTATGACTGTTCGATAAATTACCATCCTGGAAAGGCGAACGTAGTGGCCGATGCGCTAAGTCGGAAGGAAAGATTGAATGCAATGATAACATCAAAAGAGTTATCTGAAGAAATCGGAAAATTTGAATTGGAATTTTGTGCTTATGGGGAAGTCAAAGAAGTTTGTCATGCAATGACCTTTCAGCCAACACTACTGGAAAAGATAAAGAAGTGTCAAGAGGAAGTAATGGAAAAAGAGAAAAATCAGTTATCTGGAGAAGAGATTAATACTAAAAAGGATGAGCAAGGAATACTAAGGTTTTCATCCAGAATATGGATTCCCCATGTATCTGAATTAAAGAATGAGATCCTCCATGAAGCCCACCATTCGAAATTTTCAATCCACCCGGGAAGCACCAAGATGTATCAAGACTTAAAGAAGAACTTTTGGTGGCCAAATATGAAAAGAGACGTGGCAGAATGGGTTGCGAAGTGCTATACCTGTCAGAAAGTAAAGGCAGAACATCAACGACCAAGCGGATTAATTCAGCCCCTGAAGATTCCAGAATGGAAATGGGAAAACATCGCTATGGACTTTATAGTAGGACTACCACGAACAAAGTCCGGACATGACGCAATATGGGTTATAATTGATCGTCTTACAAAGTCGGCGCATTTCCTTCCAATAAATGAGAAGTCGTCACTGGACAAGTTGGTTCATCTGTATGTGCACGAAATCGTATTAAGGCATGGAGTACCTGTATCAATAGTTTCAGACAGAGATCCCCGATTTAACTCAAGATTCTGGAAGCAATTCCAGGAATGTCTTGGCACGAAGTTGAATATGAGCACGGCGTATCACCCGCAGACTGATGGCCAGAGTGAAAGAACAATTCAAACAATTGAAGACATGTTGCGCAGTTGTGCAATCGATTTTGCTGGAAGTTGGGACGACCACCTGCCATTAATTGAATTTTCATATAACAACAGCTATCATTCCAGTATCGGCATGCCACCATATGAAGCTTTGTACGGGCGAAAATGTAGATCACCAACAAGTTGGGATGAAGTAGGAGAAGGAAGAATTCTCGGCTCAGAATTGGTACAACAGTTGCATGACTCAGTCAAGTTAATTCAGAAAAGGTTGCTTGCTGCTCAAGATAGACAGAGGAAGTATGCAGATCCAGCGCGTAAGGATGTTCAATTCCAAATTGGCGAAGCTGTGTTGCTAAAAGTGTCACCTAGAAAAGGGTTGATCAGATTTGGCAAGAAAGGGAAGTTAGCACCTAGATACGTAGGTCCTTTTGAGATTTTGAGTCAAGTAGGAAAGGTGGCCTACGAGTTGGCCTTACCACCTCAGTATCAGCATGTGCATAATGTGTTCCATGTGTCGTTGCTTAAGAAGTACAATCCTGACGCTAGCCATGTGATAGAATATGAACCTGTAGAAATTCAGGCAGACCTGTCATTTGTGGAGCAACCGGTTAAAGTACTCGACTGGCAAGTAAAGAGTCTTAGAAATAAATCAGTAAAGTTAGTAAAAGTACTTTGGAGGAACCCTAAGGTCGAAGAGTCGACTTGGGAGTTAGAGTCTGATATGCGTTCCCGGTATCCTCATCTGTTCTCTTAGATTCTGGGGACAGAATCCCTTAAGGGGGAGAGGATGTTACGACCGGCATTTTATGTAATATTATTTGTGAATAATATTAAGTTAAATAAAAATATATTCAATGATTGTACGCTAGTGTGAGTAAAAATTTCTGCATTATAAATTTGCTTTGTGTAGTATATGATTTTTCAAAGCAAGAGTTTACTTAATTTCTTTATTTTTAATTTATAAGGAATATTCTAAGCTTTGGAAAAATTTTCTTTTAAAAGATATTTTGTTCACAAATTTTAAAAGTGATTTTATAAAGTCTCTAAAAATCCAAGTTATTTTATGGTATAAATTTTATAATTTTTGAACTTGTGTTTTATTTTATAAAAATAAATCTTTATAAATATAATTAGCAAATTACATAGTTATCCTTGCATGCAAATTCCTTCCATACATTCCAAAAGGGCTAAAGAGTCAATAACCACCCCACTAACTCTTATTTCCTAGCCAAATACCTTCTTTACCCTTGCATGCAAATTCAACCAAGTTCAAGTGGAAGGCTAATCATGACAATTCCTAATTCCACTCACTTTTGCCAATACAAAAACCATAAGACAAGCAAAGTCATGATCATTTTACTCATCACCCACACCACACTCATTCTTCTCTCCCTCCTCCTCCCTCACTCTCGGCTCTCTCTCTCTCACTCTCGGGTTTTTAGCCGAGAGCCACCCCTCCCCATTTTTCTTCATTTCTCCACCAAGCTTCTACTCTTTATACAAGTAAATGTTATCTCCCATACCATGATCATTCATATTTCAAAGAATTTTGAGTAGAAAGTTTAAGTTTAAGGGTTGCATGTAAAGGTTTTAGTGAAACTCAAAATACAATCTTGATTCTTATGGATTTAAGGTTGTTTTTGAGAGGACTACAATGAATGGATAAGTGCCAAGTCTTGAGAAGGAAACTCTTGATGATTTAATGGCCATTTCCATCCATTTCATTCGGCCATGACCATATGGGAGCCGAATGAATGGTCCTTGAAATCATCCTTGTTATTTTGTTCAATTTTTGCATGTTTATGTGATAATGACTTGAATTTGGTGGTGAAAATTTGATAAAACTCCTTGCATGCTAAGTGATCATCTAGGTATACCTTATGCTAGGCTTGCATGTCAATTTTAAGATG
This sequence comes from Apium graveolens, assembly GCF_009905375.1. NCBI lineage: Eukaryota > Viridiplantae > Streptophyta > Magnoliopsida > Apiales > Apiaceae > Apium > Apium graveolens. The sequence continues at coordinate 185,210,462 of NC_133655.1, read as the reverse complement.
GAATATATGTAGAAAATATGTTGTTTGGTTTGAAAAACCCGAAGGCATGCATGCATGTGGAATTCTCTTAGTTTGTTGTAAGATTTTGATCATTTGGAAAAGATTTTGTTAGTGAGCCTTAATTTCAGTAGGAATAATGTGATAATATGGATTTATGCTTCTTGTTGCATGGTAATAATTTGTGGTTATCTTTTATAAAAATATATATCTTGTTGTTTCAAAAGCATAAAGGTTTATGATTTGTAAAGAGTAGTCTCTTTTATTTTGCCATAGTTGCACCATAGGTAAGGATGATCTCACCAAGGGTATTTTGAGAAAAAGGGAGTTAGTTCAGTAGAACACCAAGTATAGGTCTTGGTTTAAGTATTTAGTTGTTGATAATTGGGTTTGTCAAGTCAAAACCTTGGAAAATGAGAGTTATAGTTTCTGCAGAAAAATCAGTTTAGTACCCTGAGGTTTAGAGTGAGTTTTGACCATGTCATTGATGTGCACTTTGAGGCCCAAGCCACCAGAAGTTAGTATGTGGAGTATATAATAGGTTTTAGGAGTTGGTTGGAGGTTTGCATGTCATTTGGTTAGGTGCACAAGTAGAATAACAAAATCTGTCCAGCAGGGGACAGTTTTGTTGCAACTTAGAAATAGGGAGATTTGGCCATGTCATGGGTAGGCCCTCATTAGGCCCAATTGGGCCTTAGTTAGAGGGTATGTCAGAGAAGTTTTTCCAACCATAGTTCATAGGATATGAGCTAGAACCATGTGTCACAAGTTAATTCAAGTCAGGGCATTTTCTGCCCAGAAAAACAGGGGAACCTTGGACTTTTAGCTTAGGCCCAAGAAGGCCCAAGCCAGGCCTTTGAGCCACATCAAGCTTATGAGATGCCCTTAGGTCAGGAGAGTCTTGTGTAAAAATTTTGAAGAAAAACTTGTAGTTTAAGAGTGTCTAATGCACTCAAGAAACCTTAGTTACCATTCTGAAATTTGCACCAGTGAGCACTTTCACTTATCACATAGTTTTAGGACACTTAGAAGTGAGTATTAGGTCGACCACCATAGTTGTAAGATAGTGTAAGGTCAGTAGAACAAAAGGCACAAGTGAGGGTCAATAGGTTTTGGATAATTTAGGAAAGGCACATTGAGTTAGGAAGCCCAAATTCGAAGACTTCGTTTAGTTAGCGACCAAGTAACTTAAGTGGTGAGTCGAGATCATCCAAGCCTAGTGTGGCATTATGGTGTATATGATGTTATTTGGTATTAATATACGATATGTGATTATGTGGCTACGTGTGTGCATTTGAAAATATAAAGGTGGATATGAATTAAGTGCGTATAGGCCTAAGTGCCATCCATGTTTAATTTCGGGTTGTAAATAGGTTAAGATGGTAAGAATATATTATAATGAGGATTATTATTATTGTGTAGGATCTCGAGACGAGGGAAAACTTGCCATAAAAGTCGAGTGAAGCTCCAGTTGTTGCTCCTACTAGTCAGACCAGACCAGTCTATCTCAAGGCAAGTGATTCAACTTGACCTTCGCATTTACTGTAAACAGTTCATATATATCGATGCAATTATCCTGAGTCATTTTGATATATTTAAATCAAGAGTATCTTTTGTTTATCTTTGAGTTACATAGAGATGCCATGAACCCTCGAGTACGTATTGCAAGTAGTTCAAAAGTCTTTCATGATAGTTTAATGCCATGATAAATTAGAGATGCGTTATAATATCTTATTGATCCTTTTGTTTATCATGCTACTGATCCCTGAGAAATCTTGATGTTGCACCCTGATGCTTTGATTCAACTCTTGAAATAGCCTCGATAGAAACTTTATCTTGATACCTAAAAGCCAATCTTTTCTTAAATTCATTCATGATTGTTTGATAACCCTATCCTTACCCTAAAGCTTGATACCCTGTTATATCTTGAGCTGATGATCACTTCCTTTATATTTTAGCACCTCTATCCTATTGGAACCAGTGATGCTTATCTTCTTGATGTTCTAATACCTATACCTTGTCTACAACCATTGCTTTAAGCCTAGTTTGGCATTACTCTTTCATCTTATCCAATAGCCTGGCTTAATTTCCTTGTCTAAGTTCTTGTTTATGGAAACCTCTCAACTACCCTAATATAGTAAAGTCTAGTAGATCATGGCCCTGAGATTTAGAGTCATAATTCCAGTGTTTCAAGTTGATCTATAATCCCTTGATAAAAATAATTACAGTCGAACGAGATTTTGTCATAAATCGGCATCAGTTTTTAAAATGATTAAAACGTGGATTTTTCAGTCCCAAAGGGGGACAAATGTTTTCTTGAATGGTGGATCTGGACTGAGACGCGAGTCCTTTCCACACTTATATTAGGCTTAAAAGTTGCCTAGGGATTCCCAATAATGTTTTAGAACCCAGCGAGGTTCGGGATTACTTCGCGGCTGATCACCGGCTGTAATCCGTAGCGTCATAAAATGATTTTGATTAAGAATGGTTTTAAAAATTTGTTTTGATGCAAGCAAAATGATGCCAACTCACATAAGTTTTATCTCTCAATTATCATTGATTATGTCATTCCATTGTCATTCCTAAAGGTATATCTCGATTTATGCTTTGCGTTGTATTGTTAGCACTTGTTGAGCTTTTGGCTCACTTCTTGCTTTACCCTGATATTACAGCTAGCAGCCATGGTTAGATTCAAGCAGACTGCCCGTAAGACCTGTGATGCTGACGCTTATGTTCGAGCTCAGGTAGAATAAGTAATAATAGTTGTGTGAGGACTCGGTATTTGTAGTCAGATGTAATAGTTGGTAGTGTTGGGCTGTTCCAAACCCTAAACTGTAAGATCTTGGATTATGGTTGTATAATACTCATTAAAATGATGTAATAACTATATTTATTTTGCTATTTAAGTTGGGGGTGTGACAGGTTTTGGTATCAGAGCTACGGTTTAGAGTCCCTGGACAGCCCAAATAGGTTATAGGATTTGTGTGTAGGTTATAGATATTATGCGAGAGAGTAGGTAAAGTAAATTATTATTAATACTCCTCTTATTGGTTGTCAGCAAAGGGCGCATTCCTCGTCATCCTCTGGGTCGGACGACACTATTGCTTTCTCCGTGTATGCTGAGTTGAGGCGCGAGTTCGATATGCTTCAGGGCAAGTACGACCGACTGATAGACCGACTGAAGAACGTGTATCCGGACAGCCGAAACTATGAAGGGAAGCCCAAGGAGCAGATGATTGCGAGACTTGAGACCTTGGTTGGGTACGTCAACACTAAGCTTGAGGAGATGCCAGTACACCGGGACCGTACCAGCCAGTATGTCATTCAGATGGTGGCGGATGAGCTCCAGAGCATTGTGAAGACGCTTCGAGAGGAAAAGACTACCAAGCCCCGTTCAGATGGAGTGGAGCCTTAGTTCTTTCCATTTACCTTTCATGTTGTTGTACTATCAGACTCTATGGAATCCCCGGTTGATTCCGTCTTTCCTTTAAATAAGCCTGTTATTTCTAGAATCAGACTATGTCCCAATCCTATGTACTGTGACCTTTAAAATTTCAATAATTATGTGCTATTGTTCCATTTGCTCTCAACTGTTATTTTATGTTTTTATCATCATAACTGCTTAATTTGGAAACGTGACCCCATACGTAAACAAGAATGCCATGCGATACCCTCGAATCATTTTATCATTCATATTTGTTATAACACAACTCTTATTTCAGGATCATGCCTCCCAAAAAGAAGAACCCAACAACCACCTTCACCACAGACCCAAACATTCTTCAACTACTGGAAACCTTGCAACAGCAAACCAATGCTATAGCTCAACAACAACTAACTCTTCAACAACAAATTGAAAACCAAGATAACCGTGAGCCATACCAACCACCTGAACCACCAGTACCACCAAGACAAATTGTCACTTTCAAGGCTTTTCAGAATGTGAATCCACCTGTATTTCATGATACCACTGATCCAGTGATAGCAAACACATGGATCAAGGAGATGGAAAGGGCTTTTGAGTTGGTACAGTTAGGGGACGATCAGAAGACGCTGTATGCCACTTACTTCTTGAAGGGAGAAGTCATTTATTGGTGGGAATCAGTAAAAGCTATGGAAGTCACTCAGCAGATTTCTTGGGAGAGATTTAAGAAGTTATTTCTGGACAAGTATTACCCTAAGTACATGCAGAATCAGATGGAGCTAAAATTTCTTGAGTTAAAACAAGGGAACATGACTGTACTGGAATATGAGAAGAAGTTCACTGACAATAAAAGCCTAAACGGGTTATCTTATGAGCTAAGGCCCTGCCCCCCAAGTGTTGTCCACAAATACCTTCATGCACTTCCTCAAGAGCCAAGCGTGCCTCATCGGGCCTGAGACACCTCAAGTAAGGAACCACGAAAGATCTTTTATACAGAATCCCATCTATCAAAGAGTACCTTAGTGCTCGAACAGTTAACTTTCATGCTTCAGTTGCATCACTTGGCAACCACCCAATTTGAATGTGAGCCTTAATGGGATCGATCCATGACGCCCCCAGGCCTACGGGAGCCACAAGCTTAACATATATGCTTCGTGTCTTCAAAACACGGAAGTACACACTTCCTGAACTTTCTTCAATCTCAGATGAAGCAAACTTTGATAGCCCATCTGCTTTAGCATTTTCTTCCCTTGGAATGTGTTCAATATGGCATTCATTAAATTGGGTAATCACAGCCCTTACTAGGCGAACATATTTAGCCATCGTATCATCCCTTGCCTCAAATTCTCCCTTTACCTGGGATATGATCAGCCTAGAGTCTCCACGGACCTTTAAGTTTTTGACTCTAAGTGTCCCAGCTAGACCAAGGCCAGCAATCAGGGCTTCATACTCTGCCTCATTGTTTGTGGTTGGGAAGTCTAGCTTCATAGCATACTCAATTAAGAATCCGTCAGGGCTTTGCAAAACCAATCCTGCTCCACTGGAGTTTGTTTTTGATGCCCCATCAAAATAGAGAACCCAATATTCTTTATCATCCTTCTCTTTGTCCCCATTGTCGACTCCCTTGTCTTGAGGTATGGTATCTTCCTGCCCCCCGACTTTTTGGTTGGGTATGGTACATTCCACCACGAAGTCAGCTAGTGCCTGGGCTTTTATAGCCGTGCGCGGCTTATACTTGAGATCGAACTCTCCCAACTCTATTGCCCACTTAATCAGTCTTCCACTTGCCTTGGGACTGTGAATGATGTTTTTCAGTGGCTGATTTGTTAGCACTTCAATCTGGTGAGCTTGAAAATAAGGACGCAGCTTTCTTGAAGCCATTACCAAGGCTAAAGCGAATTTTTCAATAGTTGAATAATTCAACTCAACATCATGCAAGATTTTGCTGACATAGTATACGGGTTTCTGGACTTTCAGTTCCTCCTTAACCAACACCGCGCTCAAGGCGCTCTCTGAAACAGCCAAGTACAAGAATAAAACTTCACTCAGAACTGGCTTGGCCAACAACGGGGCCTAGCCCATATATTTCTTTAACTCTTCAAATGCCTTCTGATTTTCCTCACTCCATACAAAGTCTTTAATGTTCTTTAGTGACTTGAAGAATGACAAGCACTTGTCTCCTGACTTGGAGATGAATCGTCCTAGCGCAGCAACCCTTTCTGTGAGCTTCTGAACATCCTTGATAGTTTTTGGTGGTTCCATGTCCACGATCGCCTTTATTTTATCGGGGTTAGCCTCAATTCCTCTTTTTGAGACCATTAATCCCAAGAATTTTCCAGATCCTACTCCGAAAGCACACTTCGTAGGATTCAACATCATCTTGTGGTACCTCAGGACCTCAAAAGCTTCCCTTAAATGGGCTATATGATCAGTCTTTACTAGACTCTTAACTAACATGTCGTCAACATAGACTTCCATAGTCTTACCAATAAGATCCTTAAAAATTCTATTCACCAACCTTTGATAGGTGGCTCCTGCATTCTTGAGACCAAATGCCATAACAAGATAACAATAAACACCAAAGTCAGTGATAAATGATACCTTTGGAATGTCATCCTTATGCATTTTGATCTGGTTATATCCGCTAAATCCATCCATGAAACTCAGCATCTCATGTCCAGCAGTGGCATCAATCAAAGTATCAATTCTAGGCAGCGGAAAACAGTCTTTGGGGCATGCATCATTCAGATCAGTGAAGTCTATACACATCCTCCACTTTCCATTAGCCTTCTTCACCATTACCGGGTTTGCTAACCATTCCGGAAATTGAATCTCCTCGATAAAACCAGCCTCTAAGAGTTTTTCTACCTCCTTTCTTATAGCTTCTTGTCTTTCCGGGGCAAAATTTCTTTTCTTTTGTTTCACGATTTTCCGGCTTGGATCCACGTTTAACTTGTGAGTAATCAGTTCCGGGTCTATACCTGGCATATCAGCTGCTGACCGTGCAAACACATCACTATTTTCTTGCAAAAATTTTATCAACTTCCCTCTAAGGGGCTCCTCTAATGTGGCTCCAATGAAAGTCATCCTCTCAGGATTCTTGGGGTCTAAAGGAATCGAAACCAAATCTTCTGCTGGCTTTCCTCTCTTCTCATCATTTTCTCTGACATCCATATCTTCAATAGGAAGAACCTGCCCCCCGACTCCATATGCCCTCAAAGAGGCCACATAACAGCTTCTAGCCATTTTTTGATCTCCTCTCTCTTCTCCAATCCCGTTTTGGGTGGGAAACTTCATGACTGAATGGTAGGAAGAGGGGACTGCCTTGAAGGCATGTATCCCTGTTCTCCCCATGATAGCATTATAAGTCGAACTAGCCTTTACCACCATGAAATCCAGCATCTGCGTTGCTTGCCTTGGCTCCGTACCTATGGTGGTCGGTAATTTGATTATCCCTTCCACAGGACATTCTACTCCAGCAAATCCATATATCGGCATGTCGGTAGGTGTCAACTGGGAGTCGCTATACCCCATCCTTAGAAAGGTGTCGTGGAGCAAGATATCCACAGAAGCACCATTGTCCACAAGGACCCTCTTAACCGGGCTATTTCCTATTATCGGTGTTATGACCAGCGGGTCGTCATGGGGAAACTTCACACCCTCTAGGTCGGAATCATCAAAAGCCAATGTTACTTCTGTCCTGGCCCTCTTCGGGGCTTCTCCAACAATATGCATAACCTCCCTGGTGTATGCCTTTCTGGAATTTTTGGACAATCCAGCAGCAGTTGGACCTCCGAAGATCGTGTTTATCACAGGTCCTCGAGGACGTCGTGGTCCTCCAAAAATTGCATTTATAACCGGCCCTCTAGGTTGGGGATTCCGCCCCTGATCGTCTTGGTCCCTCCTACGATCTTCAAAGTTCTTCCTTCCATTATTGTTTATGTCCCCTCCATCTCCAGTATACTTGTTCAACCTTCCTTTTCGAATCAAAAACTCAATTTCATCTTTCAATTGTCTACACTCATCGGTGTCATGGCCAACATCCTTGTGAAACCTGCAACACTTGCTCTTATCTAGCTTGGCGGGATCAGCCTTCAAGGGCTTAGGCCAGCGAATATCTCTATCTTTCTCAATCTCCATCAAAATCTGACTTCTAGGAGCACTCAGCTTAGTGTATTCAGTGAACTTTTGCCCAGGTCCTCCCTTCTTGGGGGTTGAATCAGGGTTTTGTTCGGTTCTAGGATATTTGTCCTTAGCGATATACTCCAAATCAGTTTTTCGTTTCTTGCCTCCAGTGGGCTCATTACTTACTACGGTCTTCCTCATGCTTTCTTCAACCTTGATATACTTCCCTGCCCTCTCCTGGAGTTGCAACATGTTTTCAGGGGGACGTTTGGCCAAGGACATCTTGAAAAACTCATCCCTAGTTCCTTATTGCAGTGCTATCATGGCTACCTTATCATCAAGGTCTGGGACTTTTAAAGCCTCCTTTGTAAAACGATTCAGGTAATCCCTCAAGGATTCCTTAGCTCCCTGCACAAGACTCATAAGAGATGCTGAACTTTTCTCATGGACTCTTCCACTGATGAATTGCTTAATAAAAGCCTGACTTAATTCTCTGAACGATCCAATAGAATTTGGGGGCAGGCGACTGTACCATCTTTAAGCCATACCCGACAGGGTTTGAGGGAAGGCCCGACACTTTATAGCATCATTCACGGGTTGCAGCAGCAGTGCATAGGCTTTGATAGTGGGCATCTTGAATTTCCTTGAGATATGGGCATTCATTATCTCTTCTGTGAAGGGTGGAGTTGGATCATCAGGATCTCCAAGGGGAAGGAGATTGCTTGGATCAGTTCTTGGGACAGCAGCCCTTCTTCTTACCGGACCATCCAGGTCTATGATGGGAGGAGGATTTCTCCCCCTAGGAGGTATGTGGGGTCTGGTGGCCTGGTGAGCCTCCAAATCACGCCTCAGCCTTTGGATTTCAGCCTCATGAGCCCTGATCCTTTCCTGCACTTCTTGGGGATTCGCCCCTGGGGTGCTTTGGGAGCGTTGCCTTCCATCGGCCATTGGCTCTTTTCCAGGACGCCTCCTTCTCGGGGCCACTTCATCATCCGAAGATTCGGAGTCTCTCTCAGTGTAAGGACCAGAAAATTCCCGATCCTCAGGGATAGGACCCAAACCTCGTATACTTCGCCCAGCATATCCGCTTCCTCCAACCTCAGGGTGAAGGGGCATCCCATAAGGGGGTTAGTAGTAACAATAGTTGAATATTCATACCCGACGGGTCGAGAATTAACAGGTATATGTATTTGTTGAACTTGAGGATTCGTACCTTGAATAGTCGGGGGAGTTGTCCCTTGTAGCTGAGGTTGAGTTGCCCCTATCTGGGCTTCCCCCTGAGTAGATGCATAAGTTGAATGGGGAGGAATCTCCACGGTTGATGAAATCACCTGTGTTGTCTCTGATGGTGTTCCTTCCTCTAGAGCTCCAATTGTTCTCCGTGTTCTCGCCATGGTTGTTGTTTTCCCACAGACGGCGCCAAATGTTATGGATTAAAAACTAATATATATATATATATAATTGTTGTTTTTTGTACTAAGGAATCGAGGCTCGATTTGACTGCTCTTGTGTTTCGTGACTCAATCTGCCTTAACAAGATGCCTACGTACCTTGCTGATTGCCAAGGATCAAGTCAAAAAATGTAGTTCTTATTTGTGGGGTGAGGCCCCTTATATAGATGTTGGGAGTCCTTGAATTGGACTTGGTATAGGAGACTTGGTGGGCAAGTCTCATAATTAGAATGGACTTTGGAGTCCTAGATAGTAGGAAACTGATTCCTTATCCTTTTAGGTCCCCTTGAGGCTAATCTATAAGGATTTATATCCTCATCGGGACTCTTCTCAATAACTGATTTTTCCCTTATTAATTAATTACGAAATTAATTAATAATCAGGGCTTTTGGGCCTTTTTTATTCCACCAGGCCTGATCTGGTCCATCAGGCTTAACCTTTCTGGTCTGAATATCATACATCTTCTTATTGGGCCTAGCAGCCCATTAATTATAAAACCAGGATTTATTTAACCCTATCACATCCGATACCTTGACTGCATCAGTTTGGCAAACTTCTTGCAAAGTCTGTCATTTGTAGACCCAAAAATTATATCATCAACATAAATCTGGACCAGAAGTAAGTCCTTTCCATGGTTGAGGTAGAACAGTGTTTTGTTATTGTTCCTCTGTTGAATCCACTTTCTAGAAGAAACTGAGCTAAAGTCTCATACCATGCTCTAGGAGCTTGTTTAAGTCCATAAAGTGCTTTATCAAGCCTGTAGACATAATCTGGATGTTTGGAATCTACAAAGTCTGGAGGTTGTTCAACATATACTTCCTCCTCTAATTCTCCATTGAGAAAAGCACTTTTTACATCCATTTGAAAGACAGTAAACTTTTTGTGAGCAGCATAAGCCAAAAATATCCTTATGGCTTCTAAGCTAGCAACTGGTGCAAATATTTCATCATAATCAATTCCCTCCTGTTGAGAATATCCTTTTGCAACCAGCCTTGCCTTATTGCTTGTAATTATGCCATCACTGTCAGTTTTGTTTCTGAATACCCACTTTGTACCAACAACAGATCTATTCTTTGGTCTTGGCACTAGGGTCCAGACTTTGTTTCTTTCAAATTCATTTAACTCTTCCTGCATTGCTTGCACCCAATCAGCATCTTGAAGAGCTTCTTCCACTTTCTTTGGCTCAGTCTGAGAGAGAAAAGAATTGTAAAGACATTCGTTTGAAGTACCTGTTCTAGTTCTGACACCTGCATCAGGATTTCCAATTATCAAATCAGGTGTATGTGATTTAGTCCACTTCCTTGCAGATGGAAGGTTTTCTCTAGAGCTTGATGCTCCCCCATGATCCATGCTGTCTTTATTTTCATTTTCTGATGCTCCCCCTGAAACTATGCTCTCTGAGTTGGATTCTTCAGAATTTAGATTTTCAGCACTATCAGAACTTGGCTTATCAGAACTTGACGAATCAGAACTTAAAGAGCCAGATGTATGTTCTGATGTTTCTTGAGATATGGTAAGATCTTGAGTATGCTCCCCCTGCATAGGTGCATCTTTCTTTGGCGTAGTCACCACAGTTTCAATAACATCAGAGTTTAATCCATCAGAGTTTACAGTATCAGGACTTAGATTGTCAGGATTTTCAGTAACAGAATTTGAGTCTTCATTTTCAAATCTCAGCTGATCATGGTCAATAAAATCTTCAAGACCAGTAATCTTCTTGTCATCAAAAGAGACATTGATAGATTCCATGACCACTTTTGTTCTCAAATTATAGACTCTGAAGGCTTTTGTGGAAAGAGGATATCCAAAAAATATTCCTTCATCAGCTTTTAGATCAAACTTGGATAGCTGTTCAGGATGAGTCTTGAGAACAAAACACTTGCATCCAAATACATGAAAGTACTTCAGATTTGGCTTCTTTTTCTTCACCATCTCATATGGTGTTTTTCCTTGCTTGTTAATGAGTGTTGCATTTTGAGTAAAACAAGCAGTCCGCACAGCTACAGCCCAGAAATAGGTTGGAAGCTTTGCTTCTTCAAGCATTGTACGTGCAGCTTCAATGAGAGTTCTATTCTTCCTTTCAACAACTCCATTTTGCTGTGGAGTTCCAGGAGCAGAAAATTCCTGCTTAATTCCATGGTTTTTGCAGAACTCTTCCATTATCAAATTCTTGAACACAGTGCCATTATCACTCCTTATTGTTTTCACAGAATCTTTGAACAATTTATCCAGATGTTTGATATGATCAATCAAGATAGATGCAGTTTCACTTTTTGTGTGCAAGAAATACACCCATGTGTATCTGGTGAACTCATCCACTATGACCAACATATATTTCTTCTTTGCAATAGACATGACATTCACTGGACCAAATAGATCAACATGTAGTAGATGATAAGGCTCAAGAATTGATGATTCAGTCTTGCTCTTGAATGAAGATTTTCTTTGCTTGGCCTTCTGACAAGAATCACAAAGGCCATCAGGAGCAAATACTGACTTTGGCAGTCCTCTCACAAGATCTTTCTTGACAAGATCATTTATATTGTTGAAATTTAAATGAGAGAGTTTCTTGTGCCAATTCCAGCTTTCTTCAATTGATGCTCTACTCATCAGACAGATTGCAGAACCATCAGTACTTGTTGAAAGCTTAGCTTCATAAATGTTACCACGCCTGTATCCTTTTAGAACAACTTTGCCTTTGGATTAACTCACAACTTCACAGTGTTCTTCAAAGAAATCAACATGATAACCTTTGTCACAGATTTGACTTATACTCAGCAGATTATGTTTAAGTCCTGAGACCATAGCTACATCTTTAATGATGACATTCCTAAGATTGATATTGCCATATCCCAATGTTTTTCCAATATTGTCATCTCCATAAGAAACACTTGGGCCAGCTTTCTCCACAAAGTCTGATAGCAGGGCTTTATTTCCAGTCATATGTCCTGAACATCCACTGTCCAGAACTAGGATATTTTTCCTGTTGCCCTGCAATCACAAAGACCATTAATTATTAGTTTTAAGGACCCAGACTTGCTTGGATCCTTTAGCCTTATCAAGTTTGTTAACATTTGCAGCGGATTTAACATCAGAGTTTATGGTAACATTTTCTTATCAGAACTTACACTATCAGACTTTGAATCAGAATTTACACTAGAAGAAACAATGGAAACTTTCTTCAAAGAAGGTTTTAATTGATAATAATCATAGTACAAACTATGATATTCCTTACAAGTATAAATGGAATGCCATAAATTATTACAATGAAAACAAGGATTTTGTGGTTTATATCTAACAGACTGACTCTTAACTCCTGATTTCGAAGGTAAGGAATTAATGTTCTTATTCTTCCTATAAAAAGAAGCAAGATGGTTGGAACTTCCACAGTTATGACATGTTTTCCTAGGAGCATCAGGAACAGGTTTATAATCATTGCTTTTATTCACACCTTCCTTTCCATTCCTATTTTTCCTAGGTAATTTTACCTTGTTTATATTCTTAACATCTTTCAGCTTATGCTTAAGCTGCTTCTTAGTCATTAAGCCTATGTTTACTTCAGCTGTCTTTTCCTGTTTTAGTTTGGCAGAAGTTAATCCCTCTCTAACTTCTGATTTATCATTATCAGACTTTACAATTACAAACTTAACAGGTTTTAACTTTGGCTTTTGCTTAACAACAGGCTTAATTTCTATAGTTCCTTTATCATTTTTATCCTCTCCATAACCTAAGCCCTCTTTCCAATTTTCACTACTTAGCAAATTTTGAGTTGTTCTGCCAGAGTTAGTCCAAGTCCTGATTATCTCTCTTTCCTTTTCTAACTCAGTTTTTAGAGATTCATTCATTTTTAGCACTTCATCCCTAACATAAAAAGCATCATCTCTATCCTTCTGAGTTTGATGGAACATAACTAACTCTTTTTCTAAGAAATCATTTCTTTTCTTAAAAGCAAGATTTTCAGAAGTTAATCGTTCACATGTTAAAGTTTGATCTCTATAACTAACAAACATGGTTTTAAGATATCTTCTCAACTCATTAATATCATCAGTATGAAAAGCATAAGTAGTCTGAGGTACCTTGGTTTCAGCAGTTTCAGAACTGCTCTCAGCACTTTCTTTATCAGCATTTGCCATCAATGCATAGTTCTCCTCACTTTCAGAGTCTGAGGTGTCTGTCCAGCTTTTCTGCTTTGTGACAAGAGCCTTGCCTTTGTCACCCTTTACCTTCTTGCAATCAGGAGATATGTGGTCTTTCTCACCACAGTTATAGCATTTGACATTGGTATAATCTCCTCTATCAGACTTTCCTCCTCTGCCTTCAGATCTTTTGAAATTCTTCTTATCAGAACTTATGCCTTTCCTAGAAAACTTCTTTCCCTTCCTGAACTTCCTGTATGCAATCTTTGTGATCCCTTTTACTAGAAGAGCACACAGCTTCATCATCTCCTCATCAGCATCAGTCTCAGGCAAGCTTTCAGAATCTGAGTCATCATCACTTTCAGAACTTGATGACTCAGTATCAGACTTTGTGAAAAGAGCTTTACCCTTGTCTTTCCTTGAGGTAGCTGCCTTGGGGGATTCTTCTTGAGCCTTAAGAGCAACTGTCCTTGACTTTCTTCCTGTCCTTTTGCTTCTTTGTTCCATCTCAAGTTCATGAGTCTTGAGCATTCCATAAATTTCATCAAGAGTTGTTTCATCAAGACTGTAGTTGTCTCTTATTGTTGTTGAATTCAAATCCCAACATTCAGGAAGAGCTAACAGGAATTTAAGGTTTGAATCTTCAAGATCATACTCCTTATTAACCAGTGACAGATCATTCAAGAGTTTGACAAATCTATCATATAAATCAGTCAATGATTCATTAGCCTTTGAGTCAAAGTGTTCATACTCTTGAGTGAGTATTGTCTTCCTGTTCTTCTTAATTGTATCAGTTCCCTGACACCTTGTTTCCAGAGCTTCCCATATCTCCTTAGCAGTCTTGCAGTTAATTACCCTATTTGACATTACATTATCAATGGCACTATGCAGTAAGTGTCGTACCTTAGCATCCTTAGCAATTGATGCGATATCTTCAGCAGTATAATCACTCTTTTCCTTTGGTACGGTCTTTGCTGCTTCACCTGCAACTGCAACAGCGAGCTTGGTTGGTTTGTGAGGCCCTTCCTTGATTCTATCAAGATATTCTGGATCTGTAGCTTCCAGAAACATGGTCATCCTCACCTTCCATATGGCATATTCAGATGGTCTCAGTATGGGAACTCTGATGGTTTCATACCGACTTTGAATTTGTGTCTTTGGAGGTTCTTCAGTTTTGGTGGGCTTAGTTGGAGTTTCTGTGTCAGACATGATTGTGTTTGGATCTTTAACTGTATGTGTGTTAACAGATAAGCTCTGATACCACTTGTTAGGTCACACACACTGTAGAGGGGGTGAATACAGTGTAAAATACAATCAAATCGAACTTTTAATATTTCAAGTAACAGAAAACAAACTTTATTAAAACAATAAACTCTGTTACAGTATGGAACTGTTACCTCTCAGTGATGAATAAATATCACGAGAGCTGCTAGGGTTACAATGAATAATCTTCTCGAATATGATAACACTTATAGTGTAAACCCTATGTCTGTGTTTATATACTACACATTTACAAGATAATCGCTAATTGATATGGAATATAATTCTGCTTCCTAAAATATATCAATCAGATATCTTTTCTTCCAAGTATACTATTCTTCATAGAATTCCTTCTTCATGCATATCTCTTCTTATGTTTATCTCGATCTTCTTTCCTTTAATCATCTAATGTCCTTATCTGAACGTCCTTCAGTACTTAAGTTCTGATATCCATCTTCTGATGATTATCTCCTGATAATATAAGTACTGATATCCTTAAGTCCTGACTTCCAGTATAAGTACTGATTTGTCCTGTTAAGTAAGATCTGAAAACTAAACATAAATCATATTAGTCATGACATTATCAAATATATCTAACAAATATCTTACGTGCTATATGTTATATGTGATCCGATTGGTGTACTATATGAATATATGTGTATTGTTTGACTGTTTTAATCGTAACTTTCAATCCATAAGTCGGATTTGGGGTGAAACAAAGGGTAGATAGAATCTAATAACGAATAGATATAAGTGAGAACAAGTATTGATGGATACTTGTGATGTCTAAGAAGAAGAAGAGAGGCGTGGGAAAGGAAAGAAGATAGCCAGTGATTAAGAGTCGGTGAACGAGAACAAGTGAAGCGTAAGCAGAGTGAGAAAAGGAAAGTACTTCTGAACCTTTCTCGAGATATATAGCAAGTGATTCCTAAACTATCTTGATATATGTTTCGAATAGTTTTGTTTTATATTACAAGTGTTTTGAAGCATGTAACCCTAAATCTTGATTTCAGTTATTGATCTTTGAACAGTAACCCTTATTCTTTGTAAACCATTGATTGTTGAATACCCAGATGCGAACCATATATATACGATACTACTCCACAAATACATACAAACCTTCATACCTTATATATCAGAAGAATTATTCTTATAACCACGAGACCTTCATTCTTCTGTTATCTGATTCTTTTATCGGCTGATAGCCAATCATTGTACTTACCTTGTTATATCCTATTGGTGAATGTAAACCACCTTATACTTGAAGATTAGTGTTGTTTATGATTCTGTTTATTGATTTACTTTGTTTACTCTGTTACTGTTATAGAATTGGATTGTTTTATAAATGTGGACCAGATTCGTGGTCATACCAGATTGGTGATCATGTTAGGCCATGCCTTGGATCTAGTAATTAGAGCAGAGTTATGTGCCTTGCTTGGGGTTAGTGCGTTATTGATCAGCAGCCCAACCTTGGTTTTTAAAATTAAAATTGAATATCAAATTCTAATCATTGCTAATAAAGAAACTTGATAACCTAAAGTCATTTCATTTGATCATTGTTTAACCTCAGTATTGTCACTGTGATTTGCTGAGCCAGTTAGCTCATTTGTGCAATTTTGTTTATGTTCTTTTCCATTTAAGAAGGAACCTGTTGGTAGCGAGGATCCCCAATCAAGTGTGCGAGCTAGGATTCCAGGTTGAGCGGAATAAGCTAGCTGAAGACTTTTGTAATAGTTTAAGTTTGAAAGTTTATAAGAATGTTTAATATTCATATGTAAGTTTAAATAGTTGGGATTTGGAATGTTTATAATGTAAGTAAGGTTTTGGCTTGTGTGCATACTTTAACCTATTGCCATCCGTGGATGTAGGTAAGTAGGGTCACTACATATTATTATTATCATTATTATCATAAGCAGGTATATATGTATTGTGTGTGTGTTGTGGACTCCAAACTTTTGACCCAGGTTTGGAGGCGCCACAGGTTTGGTATCAGAGCTATAATTCCAGTTGCAGTTTCATATTACCTTATTCATAGCTTCTCTTCAACTCTTCCATACTGGTAACACTCCCATCATCATTTCTTACGATTACTAAGTATAATAGGTCTATCAAACCTATTTTATAAACAAGATCGGCTAATATCACATCACATTACTACTATACGCATCATGTTTGGTCATAACACCATCATCTAATTCCAAGAAAACTCTCGATCTTCAATCTTCTCAAACTCCTTTATAATCCATCTAGCCCACTCCACAAGTTGGTCATGTGTGGCATACTTACTAGTAGATCTACATATCCTGATAGTAGTTATTTTTCGAAACACACGAATCCTCTCTCTAGGTTTCTTCTCACCTTCTTTAATAACTCGTATACTCACTATATGCTGCAGCTATCGAATCTATCCTCACAAGTGATGTTTCTTCATAAAACGGGTTTTAAACTGATGATATAGAACTAGGCATAGGGTATACAGAAAAGATGTGCTCACAGCTGAATATCCGGTGGAACCAAAATCGGCATGTGGGGGATCCTTGAATAGATAGTCTCACATCAAGGGATGGGATAATAGTTTGAAAAGTTGCAACCATCGCAACAAGAGGTGATATGGATAATACCGGTGGAAGAGCAGGGCGTGAATCAGATGATAGTCTTCCGACTGAAGGCTCGAATGATCGAACGATCCAGGGATAAAATAATCTTCCATCGCCGCCACTTGGAAATCGCGTCGCTAGATAAGGATCTCGAATCTCATCACGGATCGCACTAAAACCTACTATTTGGTCACACTCAACCTCTCGACATTCTATCTTTCTATTTCCTAATCCTAATCATAACCCTCTATCCATTACCGACAATCTAGGCTTGTTTCAGTGACTTAAAACCTGTGGCTCTGATGTTAAACCTGTAACGCCCTCCAAACCCGGGTCAGAAGTTTGGGGCTCACAACACACACCATAATATATAAACCTGTATATAAAATATAATATGCATTGACCCTTCTATACACAACCACGGATCGTAACAGGTTAAAGTATGAAAACAAGCCACAATCTTAACTTTTATTACATCGTACCAAATCCCAACTAGTTCAACTTACAATTTCTAATGATATCAATCTTACAATCTTGCATAACTCATCTATAATATAAAGCTCCTTCCAGCTCGATCCGACTTAACCTGGAATCCTAGCTCGCACACTAGACTGGGAATCCTCGTTACCAACAATTTCCTTTTCAACTGTTGAAAACATAAAAAGGTTTGCAAGAGTGAGCTAACTAGCTCAGCAAGTCATAATAGCTATAACGACTCGTGTATTTTTGTATTATTTAAAAGCGTAATTATGGAAATATTAAATAAATAAAATATGTGTATAGCTTCTGTCAGCTCGGTGTTGTTTTTTTTTATATATGTGTGCTCTACGGTGTACCGGGTTGTTCACGTAATTAATTGTTGAGTTGTATTAAATTGTGTTCACTTTTAAAAGTGGATTTAATGCAAATTTATTTGCATAAATATTTGGAATGTCTCTAAATTTTTTTTTATGATTTTAAAATTACAATAACTATTTTTGGGATTTTATAAAAATTTAAAAATCAATATTTCATCAATTATTTAACCCTGTATGATTTTCTGATTGCATTTATTTCTAAAACCTGTATTTAATTCTAGAATTCTTCAAAACATCATGAAATTCATATTTTATTAAGTTTATAATATTCTAGTAATTTTAAAATTATTTCAAAAATTTTTGGGATTAATTTTACCCGCGCGTTGTTTCGTTAATTGATAAAAGTGGGTAAAACTTGCGCTTCAGAAATTGTTTTAAAAATTTCGAAATTTACGATTTAGTTAATTTCGGGATATTTATAATATTTTAAGACTATTTAATTATGAAATGCGGGTATTAAGCATGATTCAAAAATGCTTAAAAAATGAAAATTTTATTTTATTAGTTTTTGAATATTTGGGAAATTTTAAAAAAAAATATTTTGGAATTTTTTGACCTATTTTTACGCGTATGTTTGTATCGTTAATTGTATAATTGCGAGCCAGAATCAAGTGTCAGTCATAAAAAGGGACACGTGTCAAACAATTTCAGTATGTATCACCAATTTTCAGAAACGTGTCTAGATCTTATGAATTGATACATGTTTTATGTTAAAAAAACAAAATCAATCAGACAATCTCTCTCTACAGCTCTCTGTACTCTCATCTTTAATCTCTCTATTTTTTTCACCTCTCTCTCTCCCGGTTATTCACTTAATCTTCTTGTCACCCCATGTTTTCTTTCTTTCAATCATTTTCCCCCTTTCCCTTCCCTGTTCGTGGTGATTTCCGTCACCGGATTCTTGTTTCCCGACCGACATCGGTGCTTTTCCGGCCGTTGCTGTTCCTGTCAGTTCCGTTTTATATGTATGTATATCCTGTGTATCTATATGTGCTTAAATGTGTGTGTGTGTTTTTGTGTATGTATACATGTGTGAGTGTGACTGTGTATGTGTGCAAGCATTTGTGTGTGATGCGCGTTGATGCAGGTGTGTGCGGCTGCTTTTATTGTCTCTGTAATCTTGCTGTTGGAAGGATTGTGTTATTGTCTCTGTAATCTTAGTGTTGGAAGGTCTGAGTTGAATTTTATGTTCTGCAGGATCGAATTTTGATGGCTTTCATGAAATAAATAATAAAATCATACGGGAATTATTATTATATTAATCGGTAGAATTTTCGTTGGAAACCCCAAATTATTCGGGTACCCGCGAATTTTATCGCCGTCGGCGATGAGCCTCGGCGAGCCGACTGTGGAATGTGATGACGTTATTTTGAGTCCTAAAATTTTTATATATTAATATAATTCTTAAAATTGTCTTTTAGAACAAAAATAATTAATTATTTTAAAAGTCGTATAGTTAATTGAATTGTGATGGTGGTTGTTGGATTGTGTGATTGGTTTGGATTAGGATTGATCGATTGTTGGGTTGCTTGTTGATTGGTTGTGAATTGACGTCGATAGTATTCGACGGGTAGTCCGATAACCAAAAGAGACGCTGCCCGATTTTCGGGAGGATATCCTGTAAAATATCGGAACTACTAATTGAATGTAAATAGTTATATAATTATAAATTAATACTTTCCAAAATATGACTGACAACTTGTTTTCTAAAACAACGAGTATATGCATTTTCCGAAAATGAACATCGAGTCGAGTTTTAAGTATGTGAACCCTGATTGTTGTATGTATTATAATAATAGATATAAGTTCGAGTCAGGATATGTTACTGTATGGGTAGGTTGTTAGTGAGGGTATGTCAAGCATACCTGGACGTCTAATATAGGGTATTTCGACTCTGTAGGTTCCAGTCGACGGACTCAAGAATTGATATAGAACTAAGATAACCTAGTGATCAGTCGACAAGCGCAGCGAGGTTCCAAGCAAAGGACCTAAGAATTGAAGTCGGATCCAGGATAGTCAATTAGTAAAGTGATAAAGCCAAGTGTCCAAGTCAGTTCAGGGTCGATCAGAGATAGTCGTAAACTCTGCAAGGCAAGTACCCCTGACCATACTCTTGTGGTTCAGTATATATGAGTAACTGTTGTTTTATTCTTTTAAAGGAACATAAACGTTTTAGGTTACGTATCCCTTGTAGTTATAAATCACTGTTTTCAACCTATTTTGGGGAAAAGTAACTTCTGAAAAATACCTATCTTTAAATGTGATTAAAATGAAAAGAAGTTTTGAATAGTGTGCTGTGACAGAATGATTTTAAAGAGAGATAGGTGATAGTGATTTTGGAAAATGGATAAAGAAAAAAAAGTTTTGATCCGCCTATGTCGTGGAATGTTTTGATCCACCTATGTCGTGGAACTTTGGCAAGAGGCAAAAAGGGAACTCAGTTGATCTATTGGAATTGAGTAGGTGTAAGTGGCTAATTCGGTTGGACGCTCTGTTTAACCGATTATTCCAGCATTGGGGGAAAGACCTAGCTAGTCTTTTCCCAAGTTCCGGAACACATTCTTTATTCTGGATGGCCATTAGTCGCTGTCCGGTGAGGGTAGACTGATTAGCTATCTTCACCCGTTGAACGTCCAATAGATTTTATTGATTCAGTTTTGGAAATGGTTTAGCAAATAACTTGTTAAGACATATGATTTGAAATTGAAATAGCATGCTAAGGTTTAACTTTGGTATTTATACACAGCACACGATGGATAATATTGATGTTCAGAGCATGCTAATTTTGAATATCCAGTTTATAAATGTTTACCATGACTTGCAAATGAGCTATGATCTCTGTTCCAGTCACTGTTTTATCATAAACTATTTTAATTGTTATTCATATAGTGGTACTGCTGAGCAATAGATTGCTCACCCTTGTAGAATGTTTTATATATGTATTGCAGATGCCTAAGAGGTTCTTCCGCGTTAGTCAGAGCAGAGTTCCAGTTTCTTCTGTGTCAGGCTCCTCTGAGGTAGTTGTGTTGGACCAAAGAGGGTCTATTGAGTTGCTGTATTAAGTTAGTTATGTTATGATGGTTGTGTAAATCAGTGTCGTAATAATCGTAACCTAAATCATACTTAAACTTGGAAAAAGGTCTTGGTAAAGAGGTCAAGGTTATGTATAATTGGTGATTAGATTATATTATATTCAATATTATTATTATTGGTGATGTCAACTCCTGACCCGGGGTTGAGGCCGTTACAATAGCAATAACAGAGGTTAAACAATTACCAATTGAAATGATTCAGAAGAATCAAGTTTCTGAATAAGCAATGATTAGAATTGGATATTCACTTTTTATTTTAAAACCAAGGTTAGGCTGCTGATCAGTCACGCACTAACCCGGAGCAAGGCTCCCAGCTTTTCTCTATATACTGGATCCAAGGCACGCATTGGCCTATTATGACCACAAATCTGGTCTAACCACCAATCTGGTCCATATTTATAAAACCATCCAATTCTAAAATAATTCAATATGATAACCAATGTAATTTAATAAGCTGAATCATAAACAATATTTAACTTGAAGCAGAGGGTGATTCACAATACCATGAAGGTATAACAAGAAATTCAAAAAGATTGGCTTTCAATCAAGGAAAGAATCAGAAAGTAGAAGACCAAGGATTCAAGGGTTCCAAGGATTGGTCTTCTGTTAAACAAGGAATAAGGGTTGGTATGTCAAGAAATTCAATATCAGAAATCAGTATGTGGAAGATATGTATTTTTTGAGTAGTATCGTATGTGTATGGCTCGTATATGAGAATTCAACAATCAATGGTTTATGAAGAATAAGGCTTATGGATCAAGATCAATAAGAATCAGGGATCAAGGTTGAATAGTTTAAAGTGCTTGTAATATAAAACATGATTTATTTTGAATACTAGCAACATGTTATGAGAAAGTTTGAAAATATTTGAAATATATCTTGAAGAAGGTGCAGAAGTACTTGCCTTGTCACAGATGATTTCCTACTTTACTTGTATTCATCTAACAATTTTACTTTTCAATCAGTTTCCTTCTTTTTCTATGCCTTGCTTCTATTCATCAATCACTTGCTTTCTTTTTCTACACTTCAATTTTATTTACTAATCACTGGCCTTCTTTTCTATACCTCACTTACACTGCTAGGCATCATAAATATCTATCAATACTCAATCTCATATTATTCTAACTGTCACATGGACGTCATAAGCTTTTATTTACCCTTCATTTTACCCAAATCCGATTTACGGATTGAAAGTCACAGCAAAAATCGTCAAACAATAACCACATAGGCATATAACACATCAATCAGATAGCACGTAGCACATAGCATGCAAGATATTTGATCAAAATAATTTTCAAAGAAGATTCGGGGTTAAAATGATTTTCCAGGTATTTAATACGAATTTTTGAACATTTTTCGGAATTTAAACGGGACTCAGAATCATTTTATAATTAAATAACAGGGTTCGAATACCCGAATTGGGCTTTAAAATGATTTAATACTAATTATCGAGCTTTGGAAATAATTTTAAATAATATTTTAAAACTCGAAACTATTTTTTAAAATTTTTAAATCAAAAGTAAATAATTAAATCTAATTATTAAATTAATTACAATCAATTAATAATTAATTAGATTAATTAATCAATTAATATTAAATTAATCAATCAATTAAAATAATTAAAATTAATTAATAAAATAAATCAGATTTATTTTTAAGTACATAATAATTAAAAGAATTTTCAAATAAATAAATAAACATTTTTTCTGAATTTTTAAAATAACGAAAAATTGCTTTTGAAATATTTTTAAATAGGGGGGGGCTATAAAGTAATTTATATAAAAGTTGGGTGGTGAAACTGAAGTTTCAATACCCTCTTCGAGCTCCGCCACTGGGAGCCATGGCCGCCGCCACTGAGCTCACCGGCGACAGCTCCAACCCACCAGAACTCAGCCATAAACTTTAGAAATATTTTATAGCTTATCATCCTCTCACCCCTCGGTTTGGAATTGATTGAAACAGCATCATATGACTGAAAAATCAAAAACACCGTCCCCGTCACCCCCGTGTTCCTCGACTCCGCCGAGTCGATTCCGGGACCCTCCATCAAAACCAAGAACATGAATCGACTAGGTTTTGCACGATCTATCAATTGGTATCACTCAACAGAGCCCAGAATCATTAAAAATAAAACCCCCAAATTCGATTTAGAACATTCAAACTATTAAAACCCTAATTTTAAAATCCGAGAATCGAACATCAATTTCTATATTTTTTTGAACTCTATTTTTGACATATAATATACCAAATTAACCAGGAAGAAAAGATCTACATGATTATGCCATCAAATCACATCAAAAACATCAAGAACAAAATTTCATAATTTAATCCATAAAAAATTCGAATTAAAATAATTAAATAAGAAAAATACCTTAATTTATGCACTCGAATAGATGGTGGATTCAGAAAGAGTTTTTCAAGAGCTTCGATTTGATATATTGCACGCTTGAATCGGAATTCGATAACGCCTTTGTTTCTGCGTTTGATTATGAAGAACACAACGTTTTTAGTGTTTTTCTTTGTAAATTCTATATTTCTACTGATCGATTATGATTATACGAATAAAATAAAATAATAAAAGGGCTATATATATTTATGGAATATTGGTTCGTGTTGGATCGTTTTGGATCGATAAATTAGTTACTTAGCCGCTAAGTAACTACAAAAATGATCTGATTTGATACCCGTATTGGATAATTATCCAAACCGGGCTTCTTATAAAACAATTTATACGAAAATAATGTAATATTATCCCGTCTTTCGAGAATACGGGTTTTGTTGTTTTATCGAAATGATTATCGTATCGAAAATTTTGCGCTGGGCCGTGCACGGGTGAAACCGTAATCTGGATCGAAGTAGTCAAAACACGGAAGATGTCCGAAATTACCAGATTAGGTTAGGAAGGAGTTTTCGGAAGAGTTTCGGGTTGTAAAAACATAAAAATGGTTGAAGTCGGCTGATTCCCGACTTTATAAAATAATTTTGTAATTATTCAGAAAATAATTAATAAATTCATAAATCAATATAAAATCATATAATACTCCAAAAATTTCCAGAAAAATACCTTAATTTTATGTATTTTATTCTAGATATAATAAAATTAACATACTTATACTTTATCACATATCAACATCCACATAACAACACCAAACGTCAAATAATTCACCAAAAATCACATAATAATCATTTATCGATAAAAATAATTGCACGCTATTTCCCGGATATTACAACACAAGCCTAACTTGTCGAGAATGGGTAGAGGGTTAGGATTTGAAGTAAGGAAATAAAGATAGAACGCCGAGAGGTTGAATGCGGTTGTATAACTGGTGTTAGTATGATTCGTGTTGAGGTTTGAGATTTTTACCTTGCGATATAATTTTCAGATAGCAGCGATGGCAGATTCCTTTATTCCAGTACCAGCTGATCATTCTGAGCCTTCAGTCAGAGGAGCGTCATCAGATCCACGTCATGCTCTTCCACCGATGTTAGTTATAGTACCTCCTATTGTGACGATCGCACCACTACGAGCTATTCCACCTCCTGGTATGAGGCCACCAATTCGAGGACCCCCACCTGCTGATTTTGATTATACTGGGCATTTAGTTGCGGGTTTACCTTTTCAGTTTTCTCCATACCCTATTCCATACCATCAGTTTGAGGCTTGCCTTATGGAGCAGCAACATCTACGAGGACAGATCCAGGATTTACTACATATCATGCGTGCCAGAGATATCGGGAGTGGTGAGAGGCAGCTTAGAAAGAGGATCCAAGTGTTTCGAAGAGCAGCTACTGTAAGGATAACTAGAGCTACTCATGAGGATATTACCCCTGAATTTCTCGTGGAGTGGACTAAGTGGGTTTTAGAGGAGCTTGATGAGATCGGAGGTCCATATTTGCCATGAGTTGGACAACAGAGATGATGACACAGAGTTGCTGTGGTAACTTTTATATGTAACTTAGTGTATAGTGTGTAATAGCAGACTTTTGGCTTGTATATATAGACTAGAGGTGATGACTAGTGTGTAGGCTTTTTGTACCTTTTACTTTTGCTAAGCATTTTCACGCTTGTACTACCAAAACTTTGATATATATATCAGTACCTTTTCTTTTCCCCGGCATTGTCATTTACATTACTGCACCTGCTTTATTTTACTTTATTTACTGTACCAATTATAAACTTTTTTGATATCATGTACCATATCTCCTTAACTGTTTATATTCTGTAAAGAAGCATGCAATTTGCTTAGTTAAACTACTACAAATGTTTTCAAAAAGAGATATTTCTGATTACACAAAACTTTTCACAAAAAGGATTTGATTTAAAGGCTAAATAAGTTGATTGATTTTTTACAGAAAATGCTTCCCAGAAGAAATACCCGTTCTACCAACTAGAATGAAGAAACCAACAACAACAACTAAGAAAACAATAACCAAAATGCAAATCCAGGTCGCATAGACCCAATAGTATCCCAGATTTTTCATATCGTGGCTCAACAAATAGTCAACCTAACTCAACAGCAGCAGAGACAGACCAATCCTCAGGTAACTTTTAAGACTTTTCAGGCGGTGAATCCACCGAAATTCAAAGGTTCTTTAGATCCGATTGAAGCGAGAGTTTGGTTAAAGGAGATAGAGAAGTCATTTGCTTTGGTTAAGGTGAGAGAGGAACAGAAAGTTGAGTTTACAAGTTACTATTTGAAGAATGAAGCCAACTACTGGTGGGAGACTGTTAGGAAATTTGTAATAACCCCAATTTTTGGAAATTTTTGAAACCCTTATGAATAGTGTTTTTGCTGAATGAGAAAACTTTTCATGCCACACTATGTAGGGGTTCTGATATGGATATTCTGAGATTTTATTAGTACTTTATATGGGATATAAGTGTATGTAAAGATCGTCAGAATCCAAATCCGAACACTTTGATTTTTCCCGGAAATCCACTAGATACGGAAAGAATCGAGTATAAGGTAATAGGATAAAAAGGATTTAAATTAAAGGATTATAAGAGAGGATCATAAAAGGAATACAATATATTGAGAAAGGTTAAGGGAACCTAAGTAATAAGATCCCGGGTATGATCCCTCAAACGATAAACGAAAACGAAAGTTAAGCGAACCGTATAACAGATCAGCGGTCATTAGGCAAACAATTAGGAAGTTAAGCAAAGGGATTAGAGGAAGTGATGTCACCCAACCAATGAGAAGAGGACAAGGAAGGGAGGATGACATAGCAATGTGATGTAAGCATGACATAGGGAAGGAGGAGGTGTGGTTGGTTTATAACCACACAAATATAAGGTTATTAAGGTAATTAACCAAAAACAAAACAAAAAACAACCAAGCTAAGCCAAACAAATCAAAAAACACAAAATCATTTCATTCTCATCATCTTGCTCTCGGCTTTTCATCTTTTTCAAGGGCAAGAATTTCAAAAATCAAGTTCCAAGCATTGTTAAATCACAAGGTAATTATCTAAGCTTCCTTGTACATAGATATGGATATGCTATAAGTTTAAGCTCCTAATTCCTTCACAATCTCTTCCAATAAATCAAGGAAGAAGATGGTGAATAGTAACCTTCAAGAAATAACTTTATTTTTCTTGAATTTTTATGAAAGATTAAGGTTATACAAGCAAGGATCAAGGTTCTTTTAGGCATTCAAAGCTCTTGGGTTGTGTTAGGAAGCTTCAAGGAGGTATAAACAACTTTCACCTTTAACTTATAGTTTGAACTTTGAGTTTTGATGAGTTTATGGATGGATTAATGTATATATAGAAATATCCATGTATGTATAACAAGATCCATGTATGTTAGATAGTTTGGTTGGATTTGTGGTGATTTTGGATATGAATCTTGGTTAATGGTTAATGAATCTTAAGTTATGGTTAGTAGATCATGTTTGTGGTTGAATAAGTTGGAAAACCTTGAGATTATGGACTGACTTTGCCTTGATATAAGTTGTGTTTGATGTATTGATGATGGTTGGGTGGTTTGTAGTGAATTGGTAAAGAATTTGGAGTGGTATAAATATTGGTAATCGCGTAAACATAGCCGTCGTAACGTCCGATTTTCTTTAGACTGTTTTGTGCATAACATTAGGACCCGAGGACCCCCTGCTAGATTATGACCACTGCCATGTTTAGATAGCTCATGTTACGAGCTTCGTTTTGATATGTAGTTCGTTCGATTCCGATGCACGGTTTAGGAGAAACGACCGTTTCAAGTAACGGCGTTTCGCGAACGATACTTTTCCCCTCGCCTTACTTTGAAACATAGGTTAAAGACCTTAAAGGACTAATTGAAGTATGAAACATTTATGTAAGGTGTAATAAGCAGTTGGTAAGACATCCGCGAAGGAATCGCTTTAAAACTCGTAAAGGTTAAATTATTAAAAATGGTGGAGCCGAGGGTACCCGAGTGACTTAAGCGAATCAGTGAGCGCAAAACAAGCGTTAGAGTCTAAGTTAGTTAAAGTATAGATTTACAAGTGACTTTGGTTTAATTCCAACTTACTTGTTGTTTATAGGTTACCAGACTCGTCCCGAGCCATTCGTAACCCCAGTCGCTCAGGCAAGTTTTCTACCCGTTATACTGTTGTTGTGATGTAAATATATGTATATGCATTATCTTGTGATATTGCATGATTGTTATTAGCAAATTTTGCGATATATTGGAGCATGCTAATATGGTATATATGCATGTCTGTTTCGTAATCTGGTTATCTATCTGTTGATTTCAATGCTTATAGTTGCATAATACCTATGCTAGAAATAAGCAAGTAGTTGCGTATACCCTTAGTATAGGGGATAAAAGGTGAACATATTTCTAAACCGGGAGTCGATGTTCCCGAGTATATTATATATATATATATATATATTTATATATATATATATATGGATATAGTTTTTAAAACTATTAATCGAATAAGGTTTATTCGATAACTTTAACTTTATTTTATTATTGAATATTATTTCGAATATTATTCGAAGGCGTATGACTCCTTTATTTTATTTAATGAATATTATTTATAATATTCATTCGAGGTATTATGACTAAGCTTATTTTATTTATTGAATATTATTTGAATATTCATTTGAGGATCTATGACTCCGATTATTTGCTGAGATATATTCTTTATTTTATTAAAGAATAAGGTGTCGATAATCAAACTTATTTTTGATTATTCAAATAAAGATATTACTTTCGTATAAGTATATCTTTGATTATTTGCTATTCATTTCAAGTATAAGTTTTAATACTTCTACTTCAATTATTTTATAAAGATTATCTTTTATGGGAATATTATTTAAATAATAATATTCAGACATTTTCTAAATATTCTGGGGACTGATTTACTTCATTAAATCAGTTTTACTCCAAACACTCTTTAAAGTGTTTTCGAGTCTTTAAAATGATTTTCAAAAGTTAGAGCGGATCCCAAAACTATTTTTATATTTAAGATCTTCCTTTTAAAAAGGGGATTTAAATACTCGCTCAAAACCTGGGGGATCCGGCTCAATGGTGTGTTTTATATTCGCAACAAGGTTGCTGTCTTGGTAAAAGAGTTTTTGATTACTTACCCAATATTCGGGAAGTAAAATTCTTGGAACAAGTTAATCCATTAACAGGCATCGCCTGGGAAATATCGGTGAGTTTTCCTTTCCAACTAGGTACGACTTCTTGGTGGAGCCGTATCAACAAGTTTCTACTTGGGGAAAGGGGGAAACGAGCTTTACGTTTCAGAGTCATGGATTTCATCTGAACTAGGAGTGGCGTAAGTGGTCGAGTAGCGCCGGCCCAGCCTTATTATATTGGCCCAAATGGCCTGGAAGTTCCGCTAAGGCGGTCCATTCCTTAGGAGTTCAGTGTTCGGTTGACAAGTAAATCCGACAGGTTCTCCTCTACATGTAGAAAATGGTGGGGTTGTACTACTACGACTGATCATCGTAAGTGGTCTTCCTGGCGCGGCAAACTCTCGTAATGAGTTCATCATCCAATTGGATAATTTTTGCAACACTACCCTGAGCACTTCGATGGAAAGGCTACGGTTGGGCGATTGTTGAGTGTTGGCAGGGTCAAGTTTTCAAAATGATGTTTACATCAAATGAAGTATCTCGTAACTTCATTTTATTTTGATAATATTTTAAAGATTTAATCTATTCAAATCTTGTCTTATAGTCTCATCTATGTGATGAACTTTTGAAGCTAATTTATAACTTGAACGGTGGTAGTTCAAGTAGTATTTGGGAAAGATATAAGTATATTGGGGTATCTTGTAACTTCATCTTTTAAACTTATATCTAATTAATAATTGTCTTATGAATGACAAAGATTTTCAGAAAAACGTTGAGACAAGGTTAGATATATGAGATCACCTTGCAACGATATTTTTTTTATACAGTTATACACTGGGACTTTGTGTATATTATGCATGGAAGAGGACTTCCAATATTTTGAAAAGTATATATGTATATACTGAATATTTTGCGACTTCATCGCATTAAGATATCAAACTTGGTTCATTTCTTTTGACCAAGACTTTCATGAGTATTATGAGTAGGCTCATATATTGTAAATCATTATACATATTATTTTGGTGGGCTTGCTGCTCACCCTTGCTTTATTTCTTCATCACACAACAACAGTTAGGAAAAATGGCCAGACTCCAGCAGACCCAGCGCAAGCGCGTGGGAAGCGTCCTGTGTCTTCCCGTTGATGTTGTAGCTGCTATAGCTGCAGAGGTAGATCTATTGTAGATCAGACCATCTACTTTTGAGAATCAATTATGTATAATTATAACTTGTGGCAGATAATGGCAATTAACTGTAAATTTATCAAGTAATCATTTTGGGTTGTAATAACTTTTAAATTGTGGATTCAAAGACTTGTACTTATTTAAATTTCATCTCTGAGACTATAACGGGTTGTGGTGTGTGTTAGTGTGGGGTCACAGTATAAGGTTATTTATTAATTAAGTGAAGTGATATTGTGGAAAGAAAGACCGTGACGACCCGGATCCCCGACCCCGGATCTGGGGGTGTTACAAAATTGGAAGGTACGAATGTTATTACTTGGGAAAGATTCAAGGAGTTGTTTCTAGAGAAGAATTTTCCTCAGTTAATTCAGGACCAAATGGAATTGAAGTTACTGGAGTTAAAGCAGGGAAATATGTCAATAGCGGACTATGAGAGTAAGTTCAAAGAATTGTCAAGGTTTGTACCATCATATGTGGATACTGATAGGAAGAAAGCTAAGATATTCCAACAAGGTCTTAAGCCATGCATTAAAGGAAAGGTAGCCATATTTGAATTGGACACGTATGCAGGAGTTGTACAGAAGGTCATGATTGTAGAGACGGAGAGTGAAATGTTACAGAAGGAGAAGGAAAGTAAGAAGAGAAAGTTTGAAGGAAATGAAGGACAGTCACAAACAGGGAAGTTTCCAAATTTTAACCAAAAAAATGCAAGTTTCAACCAGGGAGAAATTTTAATTTTAGGAAGCAAAATGCAGGCGATGGAGGACAAGGCAACCGTCCAGCCGCTTGGAACCGGCCAAACCAACAAAGGCTAGCTCTACCATATTGCCAGGTATGCAGAAAGAAATATGGATGAGTTTGTAATAAGTTGAATGTGGTTTGTTATAGATGTAATCAGAAAGGGCACTATTCAAGGGAGTGCCGTAATTAGCCAACCAGAGAGCCAGTAAATAAGGACCAGCCTATCCGGAATCCAACAATCAAGGTTCCAGCAATTGGATTTACATGTTTTAAGTGCGGAAAGCCAGGACCCATAGCAAGGGATTGCAAGACATCAGCCCCAGTTAGTAATGCATTGAGAATCATGGGATCCATTCCAGTAGTAAATGAGCCTCCAAGAGCTAGAGTTTTTGACATGTCTATGAAGGACGCTATCTAGGATACTGATGTAGTGGCAGGTAGGCTTACTGTGAATTCTTTATGTGCCAAATTGTTAGTAGATTCGGGAGCAACTCGATCATTTATTTCTCAGGAATTTTTTAATAAGTTGAATTGTTCAGTTGAATGGTTAAATGAAATTATGACTGTGGAATTAGCAAATCAAGAAGGTGTATCTGTTAATCAAGTATGTGTGAACTGTGAGATTGAGATTTCTGGCAACAAGCTTTGTGTGGATTTGATACCATTTAATTTAGGAGAGTTTGACGTTATTTTAGGAATGGACTGGCTATCTAAGCACGATGCTCAGATAGACTGTCATAATAAGAAGGTAATTTTGAAGACGAAAGACGAGACAATAGTGATGTTTAAAGGTCAGAGGCAAGCAAAGAAGTTCTTAATAATGATTCAAGCTAAGAAGCAACTACGACAAGGATGCGAGCATTTTATTGCTTATGTGATCGATAGAAATCAGGAGCCATCAAAACTTGATGATATTCCAGCAGTCAATGAGTTTTCAGACGTGTTCCCAGATGAGTTACCAGGACTTCCTCCACATAGATAAATTGAGTTTGTAATCGACTTAGCACCTGGAACGGAACCAGTATCCAAAGCCCTGTACAGAATGATGCATGTTAAAATGAAGGAGTTAGCGAAGCAGCTGAAAGAGTTGTTAGAGAAAGAAGTGATTAGACCCAGTGTGTCCCCATGGGGTGCACCAGTATTGTTCTTTAAGAAGAAGGACGGAAGCATGAGATTATGCATCGACTATCGGGAGCTCAATAAGCTTACAATCAAGAATAAGTATCCATTACCTCGAATCGATGATCTGTTTGACCAGTTGAAGGGAGCTAAGTATTTTTTTAAGATTGATTTGAGATCTATATATCACCAATTGAAGAATAAACCAGAAGATATACCGAAAATAGCTTTCAGAACAAGGTACGGTCATTAGGAAAGGCCAAAAACACCAACAAATTAGAAAGGAGTTTCTAATTTACATTATATAGAACTAAGCATAGTGAATGGGAAAACAAATGATTAAATAAGATAGGCTTGACGCAAGTTCCATGCCTTGTATTTAATCGTGACATTACAGGGTAAAAGGAATTGATTGTACGGTAACTACTCACTGAATAGGTTCTTGGTATTCTAAGTAGTGAATTTGTATTATCCGGATAGTCGCGATATGCTGAGAAGTATCACTCACGATGTAGAATAAATATGATTAATTTATTAATTAATCATATTTAATAAATTAGAGAATTTATATAAATAATGATAAAATAGTTTAATTATTATTTATTTCTACTACCGGCTTAATATTGAACCTACAGGGTCACACCATAAAAGAGAATGATTTAATGGTGGAGGAATTAATTAATAATGGCAGGTAATTATTTATTTATGAAATAAATAATTAATTAGCAGATTTAATAATTGATTAAATGAAATTTAATTAATTCTTAATATTATTAATTAAGAATTTAATTTTGGAAATTAAATCAAGTGCGAGAATTATTTTTCTAAAGTGTTTAGAAAAAGGATTAATGATTAAAAGGTGTTTTAATTTTAGTTAATTGGTTAATAAGAATAATCAATTAAAGGGTTAATAATAATAATATTTTATGGAAAATTTTCAGCTAAAAATTTTGCCTATAAATATACTATTATAAACCCTATTTGCCTCAACCCAAATAATTAACCCTAATTCTAAAGTAGAACAAGAGGGAGGCAACTAATTCTCTCAACATCTTCCTCCTCCATCACATTGTACTCTTGGTGGATACCGGTGGAGTGCTTCACACTTGAGGAGCAGCTGCTAGGGATTTCCATTCATCTTTCTTGGATCGCTATTAAAGACCTCCATCTTTCCATTAACGTAAAGCTTCTTAAAGTAAGCATACTGAACTACGAATTAAATATTATTTTTCGCATGGATCCTGCGGAGGGTTTCGGTTTTTTTAAGATTTAAATTTATATTTTCGTTGTGTTTATGTGCTAAAAACCTTTTAATGGCATCAGAGCAACTTGCGAAAAGTTTTTAATTCGTTTATGTGTTTAGCTGTTTTCGATATATGAGCATGTACGTGATTCGCCATGATTTGATGTTGATATAGTATGCTTATATATGTATGGTTTTGAATATATGATATTAATGTGAGTTGTATAATAATAAGATGATTATGTAATCTGTATATATACTGATATATACATGATTTATTTTTGTTCTAATTATGAGAATCATATTAGATACAGATTCTGAATTGGCTGCTACCGATTTGCTGAAATTTGGGTCTGGTGTCCGATTTACGCAAACGAATACCCTATTCCATAGGTAAACGAGCGTCTCAACAAAACTGATAGCAAATGCTATCAACGACTCATCTGTAAGGCGTTTGACGTCGTATACTGCCCGTAAACAGTGATTCTTGTTTTTCTGATTTGATTCTGATTTTTCTGATTTTTGTCATATTTTTTTTATGATTAGATCATGGATAATATGATATGTTAAGACCAGATTATGTGTTTTAACATGCTTTTATGTGTTGTAAGATCATGGTGGATGGTTATGGCCTTTCGACCTTAGTGTAATGGTTTTGGTTTTGGTTTTAAATACGACTTGCATGTCGTCAATCTTTGTAATCATAAATCTCGAATGTAACTCGAGTTATTCTTGTAAGTTCATTAGATTAGTTTTACTTTCAATCATGTAATGTAATTGAAGACTCAAGAAGGCTATCCAATGGAGATGATACAAAGAAGAAGACGAGGCATACAAGAAGTCTAAACAAAGAAGAAGACTTATATAATAAGTAGTTGTATTTATTTCCATCACCATATTAGATTGACCTTGATCTTTATCATGAGCTTGATAAAGATCACATAGGATGGAGCCATAACCAAACACATTTACTTTATTGCACTTTACATTTACTTGTTTATTTAATTTTATATATGAGATATATGCCTATGTTTACCATGCGATGATAGATTTAGGTGAACTTAAATCAATATAAGGCGTGCTCTAGAAAATCTAGAATAGGAATCGTTTCTTGCCTTAACAATAATATTATGAATACAATCATGAAATTCTTGTGTTTATGAAACACGTAATTAAATATGAATTTTCAATATTGAGAGAAAGGATGATTCTGTCAAAAGCAGATTTCTATCTGTAAGAAAGGGGTATTAAGTGACGCCTCTTGACAATGCTCCCCCCGATCTGGGAATCATCTGATTATCGATTATTGATTTGAAATATTTAATTTAAAAGGAAGAATCTCTTTATAATATGATTATGATTGTAACATAATATAATCCCTCTAAAATTAAATAATATCAAGTAGTAATTGGCCAATGACACAACGGGCTTGTGTCAGTCATTGCCTTCCAACATGGTAGAAAGTGGTTCTTATTTTTAAATCATTGTCGTTTCATGCTACAGCCGAGGGCTTTGATTTCGAAATAAGAAATACTTGTCTATTACATAGAGATGTGTACATTGAATTATAATCTAAAGGTCGTTACGTGCTACAGCCGTGGGCCGTTGGAGATTGATTCAATTGTACGAAATGTTGGGTTAGACTTGACTTAGAATATTGAGTTTTTTGTGCTACAGCCGTGACTCAATTATTCAAGAGGCTAAAGTTTTATTAGGGAATAACATAAGATGTAATTGATAAGAGTTGTCTGCCTATTGAATATCACATGACATTTCGTGCTACAGCCGAGGTTGTGTGATGGAATGTAGGATCCCTATTCCCACTAGAATTATGAATGCATAATTTTCACTTAGGGGTTGTATAAATTAGATAAACTAGTGGGACCCACTTATGAATAAAGACCCGATTCATATAGTGTTTTGAAATAAAATTGAATATTTTCTAAGTGTTGTTATGTGTTCATCATTTACAGATTTACTATATTCGTTATGTCTTCTACACTATAACTCCGGAGTATACTTGATGCTCACAAGTTGACTGGTCCTAATTTTGTTGACTGGCTTCTAAACTTGAGAATTGTTCTCAGGGTTGAGAAGTTGGAATATGTTCTTGACTCACCTAAGCCTACTGAACCTGCTAGCGATGCACGTAATGATGAACATGTTATGTATCATAAGTGGATAGATGATGCAAATGTTGCTCAATGCATCATGCTAGCTTCCATGAACATTGAGCTACAGAAGTAACATGAGCATATGAATGCTCACACTATCCTTATGCATCTACAAGAGTTGTATGATGTGGCAGGGAGGACAGCTCGATATAAGATATTGAAGGAACTGTTCGGTTGTAGGATGTCTGAGGGATCATCTGTGAATGACCATGTACTTAAGATGATCAATTTGATTGAACGTCTTGTACAACTTGGTTTTGCCATGGATGGGGAGCTGAGCCAAGACTTGGTCTTGCAATCACTTCCGAGTTCGTTCTCGCAGTTTGTTGTGAACTTTCACATGAATAAGCTGGATGTCAGCCTGCCTGAACTCCACAACATGTTGAAGACTGCGGAATCAAATTTCCCCCTAAGAAGAGTTATGTTCTTCTAATTGGTGAAGGTTCCAATCCTAAGGAAAGAAAGAAGAACCCTTCCAAGAAGAAGAAAGTAGGTGAGAAAAAGCCGGTTCCACCAAAAGCTAAAGACCCCAAGAGCAAAGTTGTTTGCTTTCACTGTAACAAGGTGGGGTGCTGGAAGAGGAACTGCAAGTTTTACCTTACAGAATTGAAGAAGAAGAAGGGTAGTGAGACTACCGCTTCTGATTCAGGTATGTTCATGATCGAAGTTAATATGTCACTAAGTCAAATTTCTACTTGGGTATTAGATACTGCCTGTGGTTCTCATATTTGCAATTTGTTGCAGGGACTAAGGAGAAGTAGGACTCTTGAAGAAGAGGAGGTGATTTTACGGATGGGAAATGGAGTAAGAGTTGCTGCTGAAGCTGTAGGATCATTTCATTTACATATGCCTACGGGCAAGACTATTGTTCTAAATAATTATTATTTTGTTCCCTCGATTGCAAGGAATATTATTTCTATTCCATGTTAGACTTGGCTGGATTTTCATTTGTTATTCAGAATAATAAATGTTCGATTCTTAGAGATAACATTCTTTATGGAAGTGGTATTTTAAACAATGGTCTGTATGTATGTGACGTAGAGCATAATTTACTACAAATTGAACATACTAATAAAAAAAGGGATGATAAAAATCTCACTTTCTTGTGGCACTGCGGACTTGGTCATATTAGTGAAAATAGACTTCGGACATTGCATAAGGAAGGGTTACTTGACCCCTTTGAATTTGAATCATATCCTACATGCGAGTCTTGTCTATTGGGTAAAATGACCAAATCTCCATTTAGTGGACATGGAGAGAGGGCTGCAGATATACTAGGATTGGTACACACAGATGTATGTGGACCAATATCTACATAAGCCATGGGTGGATTTTCATACTTCATTGCTTTCATAGATGATCGATCTAGATTCAGTTATGTGTATTTGATGAAACACAAGTCTGAAGCCTTTGAAAAGTTCAAAGAATATAAGTATGAAGTGGAGAAACAAACCAAACATAGTATTATAACTCTTCGATCAGATCGAGGTGGTGAATACTTGAATAGAGAGTTTCTAGCTTATCTTAAAGAAAATGGTATAGTCTCCCAGTGGACTCCTCCATATACTCCACAGTTGAATGGGGTATCTGAAAGGAGAAATCGAACTTTGTTAGAAATGGTTCGGTCCATGATGAGCTATGCAAATCTTCCAGTATTCCTATAGGGTTATGCATTGGAAACCTCAGCATATTTACTGAATAAGGTGCCTTCCAAATCTGTTCCTCAAACTCCATATGAGATATGGAAAGAAAGGAAACCGAGTCTTAAACACGTTAAAATTTGGGGATGTCCAGCTTATGTCAAGAAAGTTGACCCAGATAAGCTGGAATCTCGATCCGTAAAATGTAATCTTGTGGGATATCCTAAAGAGACTTTAGGGTATTACTTTTACACCGATCATCGGGTGTTTGTCTCCAGACATGCTACCTTCTTGGAAAAGCAGTTTATCCTTGAAGGAAACAGTGGGAGCAAAATTGAACTTGATAAAGTTCAAGAAGCACAAACTATTACGGATCAAGTGGAAACACCTGTTCAGACTGAACAACCTTTTGTGGAACAACCCATTCGTAGGTCAGGGAGAGTGTCTCGCCAACCTGAGAGGTATTATGGCCTTGTCATTGAGAATTACAATGAGTTATCAATCATTGATGATGACGACCCTGTGACCTATAATGAGGCTATGAGTAGTGTTGACTCAGAGAAATGGTATAGTGCCATGAAATCCGAAATAGAATCTATGTATACCAACCAAGTATGGACTCTGGTTGAGGTGCCTGAAGGTGTTAAGCCTATTGGGTTCAAGTGGGTATACAAAAGAAAGATTGTAGCAGATGGCCAGGTGGAGACCTATAAGGCTAGGCCCTTGGCAAAAGGATTCAAACAAAGGCAAGGGATTGACTTTGATGAAACTTTTTCGCCTGTAGCCCTGTTAAAATCAATTCGGATTTTTCTTGTGATTGGTGCTTACTATGACTATGAGATCTGGCAAATGGACGTGAAAACGGCCTTCCTCAATGGGAAACTTGAAGAGGAAGTGTATATGACACAGCCAGAGGGTTTTCTTTCCAAGGAAAATGAACACCTAGTGTGTAAGCTGCTGCGAACCATATATGGTTTAAAGCAAGCTTCTCGTAGATGGATCATCCGTTTTGATGAGATAATCAAAGAGTTTGGTTTTATCAAAAACATAGATGAACCATGTGTCTACAAAAAGGTTAGTGGGAGCGCGGTAACATTTCTTGTATTGTATTGAAAGAGGAGACGTCAAGAGAGTTGACACACATAACAACGTAGTAGACCCACTCACAAAGCCACTTTCTCAAAGTCACTTTGATCGTCATAAAGACAAGATGGGTATTAGATACCAGAGTGATTGGATTTAGTACAAGTGGGAGATTGAAAGAGATGTGTCCTAAGTCCAATCATGTATGATGATTTAGGAATAACTTTTATGTAATCTGTTTTGATTTCATTGATATTAATAAAAGATTTGTTTTAGTTTTATTGCGGGCTTTATCTATTTAAGTGTTTAAATAAGATATACCATAGTTTAGAGTAAAGCTTTTTATGGATTATGATGAGATAATAATAATGAGACCTAAAAGATGATAACTCTAAACTTAAATATATCCTGGTCGTAGGATTACTAACTGGTAATTAGTAATCCGCAAAGATCGGTACATACTATGCTTGCTTCATTATGAAGGATGTCTGTTCTCATAGAAATTTGTGTGGTGACACTATAGCTAGTATGTAGGTGCTTATTATAGAATAAGTTCACTGAACATGACTCACATAGCTGAACAACTGATGGAGTTCACTCACGAGTCAGCAGTTATTCACATAGTGATAGTTGTACAAGTATCCTTAGATTTGAGGTCATCATAGTCATCTTGTGTACACTGAACTATGCTTTGGTTTAGTTCTTAGTCTCCAGGGACAATTATAAGGGCTCTACTAGGTATAGGAATTTGTACACGAAGATAGTGTATGATCAATAAAGGATCTACCCCTTCCAGTGAAGGAAGAGAATGTTCAATGCTGATCCACTTATGTTAGTTCAGGAATCTCTGGCCAGAGTGAATGAAATTATAAAGGAGTTTCTAATTTACATTAAATAGAACTAAGCATAGTGAATGAGAAAGCAAATGATTAAATAAGATAGACCTGACACAAGTTCCATGCCTTGTATTTAATTGTGATATTGTAGGGTAGAAGGAATTGATTGTGCGGTAACTACTCACTAAATAGGTTCTTGGTATTCTAAGCAGTGAATTCGTATTATCCGGATAGTCGCGATATGCTGAGAAGTATCCCTCACGATATAGAATAAATATGATGAATTTATTAATTAATCATATTTAATGAATTAGAGAATTTATATAAATAATGATAAAATAGTTTTATTATTATTTATTTCTACTACTAGCTTAATATTGAACCTACAGGGTCACACCATAAAAGAGAATGATTTAATGGTGGAGGAATTAATTAATAATGGCTGGTAATTATTTATTTGTGAAATAAATAATTAATTAGCAGATTTAATAATTGATTAAATGAGATTTAATTAATTCTTAATATTATTAATTAATAATTTAATTTTGGAAATTAATTCAAGTAAGAGAATTATTTTTCTAAAGTGTTTAGAAAAGGGATTAATGATTAAAAGGTGTTTTAATTATTAGTTAATTGGTTAATAAGATTAATCAATTAAAGGGTTAATAATAATAATATTTTATGGAAAATTTTCAGCTAAAAATTTTGCCTATAAATATACTATTATAAACCCTATTTGCCTCAACCCAAATAATTAACCCTAATTCTAAAGTAGAACAAGAGGGAGGCAACTAATTCTATCAACATCTTCCTCCTCCATCACATTGTACTCTTGGTGGATACCGGCAGAGTGCTTCACACTTGAGGAGCAGCTGCTAGGGATTTTCGTTCATCGTTCTTGGATCGCTATTAAAGACCTCCATCTTTCCATTAACGTAAAGCTTCTTAAGGTAAACATACTGAACTATAAATTAAATATTATTTTTCGCATGGATCCTATGGAGGGTTTCGGTTTTTTTAAGATTTAAATTTATATTTTCGTTACGTTTATGTGCTAAAAACCCTTCAAAAGGAATTTAACATGAGACATAGAAGGTGGTTATAGTTGATCAAGGACTACGATTGTACGATTAACTATCACCCAGGTAAAGCAAATGTTGTGGAAGACACACTTAGCTGAAAGTAGAAATTGAACGTGTTGACAGTACCATACGAGTTATACAGGGAATTTCAGAAATTGGAATTGGAGATCAGAGTTTGCAAGCCTAATGAAGCAAAAATATATACTATGACTTTTCAGCCGGAGTTGTTAAAAAAGATAAAAAAGTGTCAAGAGGAAGTAATGGATTAGGACATCAATCGTTTGGTAGGAGAGGAGTTGTGTACTCAAAAGGATGATCAAGGTATTCTCAGATTTTCTTCAGGAATTTGGATTCCAACAGTGATAGAGTTGAAGAATGAAATTTTACAAGAAGCTCACAATTCAAGGTATTCAATCCACCCAAGAAGTGCCAAGATGTACGGAGATTTAAAGGAAAATTATTGGTGGCCAAATATGAAGAGAGAAATTGCAAAATGGGTCAGCAAAAGTTATATATGTCAAAGGGTTAAGGCGGAGCACCAGAGACCAAGTGGACTATTGCAACCATTAGAAATTATAAAATGGAAGTGGGAGCATATTGCCATGGATTTTATAGTTGGATTACCAAGGACGAAAGCGAACCACGATGCCATTTGGTTATAGTGGACAGACTTACTAAATCAGCTCATTTTTTTCCTATTAATGAAAGGTTTTCATTGGACAAGTTGGTTCACATGTATCTGAAAGAGATAGTAGTTCGTCATGGAGTTCATATGTCTATCGTATCCGATCGAGATCCAAGATTTAATTCGAGATTTTGGAGAAGTTTTCAAGAATTTTTGGGAATCAGGTTAAATATGAGTATAGCTTACCATCCACAGACCGATGGCCAAAGCGAGAGAACGATTCAGACAATTGAGGATATGTTATGTGTTTGTGCTATTGATTTCAAAGGAAGTTGGGAGAGCATTTACCATTAGTTGAATTTGCATACAACAACAGTTACCATGTCAGTATTGGGATGCCACCCTATGAAGCTCTTTATGGACGTAAATGTTGATCACCAGTATATTGGGATGAAGTAGGAGAACGCAAGATACTTAGACCCGAATTGGTGCAACAAACAAAAGAAGTTGTCAAAGTTATTCAGAAAGGGTTAATTGCAGCCCAAGACCATCAGAGAAAATATGCAGATCAATCAAGAAAGGATATGGAATTTGAAGATGGAGCTTTAGTATTGTTGAAAGTGTCACCATATAAGGAATTGCCGAGATTTGGAAAGAAAGAAAAGCTAAGCTCTAGATATGTCGGACCTTTTGAAATCTTGAAGCGTGTCGGCAAGGTAGCATACGAACTGGCCTTACCCCCGCATATGGAGCATATTCATAATGTCTTTCAAGTATCGATGGTTAAGAAGTATAATCCAGATTCCAGGCATGTAATTGAGTACGAGCCGATAGAACTTCAGGCAGATTTGTCTTATGTAAAGAGTCCAATAGAGATTCTAGAAGAAAGAGAGAAAGCGGTAAGAAACAAAGTTGTAGAGTTAGTAAAAGTGTTGTGGAGAAACATAAAGGTTGAAGAATCAACCGGGGAGCTAGAAAGTGATATGCGAGAAAAGTACCCTCCTTTGTTTTCTTCGGAGATTTTGTGGACAGAATCCTTTTCAGGGGGAAGGATGTAATACCTGTGATATATCGGGTAATTATTTTTATTAATAAATAAATATTCTGTGATTATTATGTGAATTTTCAGTTAAGAGGTATCTGTGTTTGGATATTTAAATATGATAACATTTGAGTATTTTAATTTTATATATCCAAAATAAAGTTTAGATAATTGTAGTATTTTTTATTAATTTTTATGTTGTTATATGATTTTATAAATAATTTATGGATTTAATAAATTATTTTTCCGAGTATTTATAAACTATTTTGTATAATCGGGAACCAACTGACTTCAACCGTTTTTACGTTTTTACAACCCAGAAGTCTCAGAAAAACTCCTTCCTAACCTAATTGCAATATTTCAAGCATTTTCCATGTTTTGACTTTTTCAATCCACAGTACGGTTTTCCCTGTGTGGGTCCCGGTGTAAAATTTTCAATACAATATTCATTTCGGTAAATCGATAAAACCCGTACTTTCGAGAAACGAGATATTTTGATTAAACTATTATATTATCTTCTCGTATTTCGTGTAACCAAATCGCTGAGATGTTAGATATATTTAATAATGTCATGTGTAATATGATTTTTGTTTAGTTTTCAGATCTTACCTAACAGGACAAATCAGTACTTAACTGGAAATCAGCATTTATACTGAAGACAGAACTTAAGATATCAGAACTTAAGTTATCAGAACTTAAGGTTAAGAAGATATTTATCAGGAGATAATACCAGGACTTAAGATGACTTTCTAATAAGGCAGGCGGCTGATTGAAAGGAAAGAAGATCGAGACTAAGACATAAAGAATTGTGCATAAAGAAGGAATTCTATGAAGAATAGAATACTTGGAAGAAAAGATAACTGGTTGATATATTTTAGGAAGCATAATTGTATTCCATATCAATTAGATGATTATCTTGTAACTGTGTAGTATATAAATACAGGCATAGAGTTTACACTATAAGTGTTACGATTATCGAAGTTATTATTCTTTGTAACTCTAGCAGCTCTCATGATAATTTGTTCATCACTGAGAGAGGACAGTTCAATATTTTAACAGAGTTTATTATGTTGAATAAAATCTGTTTTCTGTTACTTAAGTTCTTATATTCGATTTGATTGTGCTAAACACTGTATTCAACCCCCTTCTATAGTGTGTGTGACCTAACAAGTGGTATTAGAGCCTTCTGTTAACACACAAATAGTTTAAGATCCAAAATTAATCATGTCTGAAGAAGAAACTCCAACTAAGCCCACCAAAACTGAAGAACCTCCAAAAAACATAACTCATAGTCGATATGAGACTATAAGAGTTCCCATGTTGAAACCTTCTGAGTAATCCATATGGAAAGTGAAGATGGCTATGTTTCTGGAAGCTACATATCCAGAATATCTCGATAAGATTTATGAAGGACCACATATGCCAACCAAACTCTCTGTGGAAGTTGCAGGTCAGCCAGCAAAGTCTGTACTAAAGGAGAAAAATGATTACACTACTGAAGATATCTCATCGATTGCAAAGGATGCAAAGGTAAGACACTTGCTACATAGTGCCATTGATAATGTCATGTCAAACAGGATAATTAATTGCAAGACTGCAAAAGAGATATGGGATGCTTTGGAAACAAGATGTCAGGGAACTGATTCAATCAAGAAGAACAGGAAGACGATACTCACATAAGAGTATGAGCACTTTGATTCAAAGCTTGATGAGTCATTAACTGATTTATATGAAAGATTTGTCAAACTCTTGAATGATTTGTCACTAGTTGATAAAGAGTATGATATTGAAGATTCAAATCTTAAATTACTGTTAGCTCTTCCTGAAAGATGGGATTTGAAGGGCACAATAATAAGAGACAACTATAATCTTGATGAAACAACTCTTGATGAAATTTACGGGATGCTCAAGACTCATGAACTTGAGATGGAACAAAGAAGCAAGGGGAATGGAAGAAAG
Organism: Apium graveolens; assembly: GCF_009905375.1. Lineage (NCBI taxonomy): Eukaryota > Viridiplantae > Streptophyta > Magnoliopsida > Apiales > Apiaceae > Apium > Apium graveolens. The sequence goes on along the minus strand of NC_133655.1, from coordinate 185,167,226 downwards.
TCAAGGACAGTTTCCTTTGTGGCTGAGGAGGAAAGTCCCAAAGAAGCTGCCTCAAGGAAAGGCAAGGGAAAGTCTCTCATCACAAAGTCTGATACTGAGTCATCAAGTTCTGATAGTGATGATGACTCAGAAACTGAAAGTATACCTGAGATGGATCTTGATGAGGAGATGATAAAGCTGTGTGCTCTTATGGTGAAAGGGATCACAAATATTGTATACAGGAAATTCAGGAGAGGAAAGAAGTTTTCCAGGAAAGGTGCAAGTTCTGATAAGAAAGGTTTCAGAAAATCTGAAGGCAGAGGAAAATCTGACAGAGGAGATTACTCAAATGTTAAATGCTACAACTGTGGTGAGAAAGGCCACATATCTCCAGATTGCAGAAAAGGGAAAAGTGACAAAGGAAAGGCTCTTATAACAAAGAAGAAAAGCTAGTCAAATGCTTCAGATTCTGAGGATGAGGAAAACTATGCCTTGATGGCAAATGCTGATAGTACTTCTGACACTGTTGACTTAAAGGTACCTCAAACTACTTATGCTTTGCATACTGATGATATTACTGAGTTGAGAAGATATCTTAAAACCATGTTCATTAGTTATAAAGATCAAACTTTAACATTTGAAAGATTAACTTCTGAAAATCTTGCTTATAAAAAGAGAAATGATTATTTAGAAAAAGAGTTAGTCATGTTCCATCAAACTTAGAAAGATAGAGATGATGCCTTTTATGTTAGGGATGAAGTGTTAAAAATGAATGAATCTCTAAAAACTGAGTTAGAAAAGGAAAGAGAGATTATCAGGACTGGACTAACTCTGGTAAAGCAACTCAGGATATTCTTAGTAGTGGAAACTAGAAAGAGGGCTTAGGTTATGGAGATGATAAGAACAGTAAGGGAACTGTAGGAACTGAGCCTATAGTTGTTAAACAAAAACCAAAGGTAAATCCTGTTAAGTTTGTAACTGCAAAGTATGATATTGATAAATCAGAAGTTAAGGAGAAAGTAACTTCTGTCAAACCTAAATAGGATAAGCCAACTGAAGTTAACATAGGCTTAATGACTAAGAAGCATCTTAAGCATAAGATGAAAGATGTTAAGAATGTAAATAAGGTAAAGGCACCTAGGAAAAATAGGAATGAAAAGGAAGGTATGAACAAAAGTAATAATTATAAGCCTATTCCTAATGCTACTAGAAAAACATGTCATAACTGTGGAAATTCTAACCATCTGGCTTCTTTTTACAGGAAGAATAAGAATATAAACTCCTTACCTTCAAAATCAGGAGTAAGAGTCAGTCTATTAGATATAAGCCACAAAATCCTTATTTTTATTGTGGTAGTTTATGGCATTCCATTTATACATGTAAGGAATATCATAGTATGTACTATGATTATTATTAAATAAAACTTTCTGTAAAGAAAGTTAGCATTATTCCTTCTAGTTTAAGTTCTGATGCAAAGTCTGATATTGCAAATTCTGATAATAAAACTGTTAACATAAACTCTAATGCTAAATTCGCTGCAAATGTTAACAAACTTAAAAAGGCCAAAGGATCCAAGCAACTCTGGGTCCTTAAAACCAATCATTAGTGGTCTTTGTGATTGTAGGGAAACAGGAAGAACATCCTAGTTCTGGACAGTGGATGTTCAGGATATATGAATGGAAATAAAGCCCTGCTATCAGACTTTGTGGAGAAAGCTGGCCCAGGTGTTTCTTATGGAGATGGCAACATTGGAAAAACTCTGGGATATGGCAATATCAAACTTGGGAATGTCATCATTGAAAAAGTAGCTCTGATCTCGGGACTTAAACATAATCTGTTGAGTGTGAGTCAAATCTGTGACAGAGGTTATCATGTGGATTTCTTTGAAGAACACTGTGAAGTTGTAAGCAAATCTACAGGAAAAGTTATTCTGAAAGAATACATGCATGATAACATTTATGAAGCCAAGCTTTCAATAAGTACTGATGGTTCTGCAATCTGTCTGTTGAGCAGAGCATCAATTGAAGAAATCTGGGATTGGCACAAGAAACTCTCTCATTTAAATTTTAACAATATAAATGAACTAGTCAAGAAAGATCTTGTGAGAGGACTGCCAAAATCAGTATTTGCTCCTGATGTCCTTTATGATTCATGTCAAAAGGCAAAATAAAGAAAATCTTCATTCAAGAGCAAGACTGAATCATCAATTCTTGAGCCTTATCACCTACTACATGTTGATCTATTTGGTCCAATTAATGTCATGTCTATTGTAAAGAAGAAATATGCTATGGTCATAGTGGATAAGTTCACCAGATGCACATGGGTGTATTTCTTGTACACAAAAAGTGAAACTGCATCTATCTTGATTGATCATGTCAAGCAACTGGATAAATTGGTCAAAGATTCTGTGAAGATCATAAGGAGTGATAATGGCACTGAGTTCAAGAATTTTATTATGGAAGAGTTCTGCAAAGACCATGGAATAAAGCAGGAATTTTCTGCTCCTAGAACTCCACATCAAAGTGGAGTTGTTGAAAGAAAGTATAGAACTCTTATTGAAGCTGCACGAACTATGTTTGATGAAGCAAAGTTGCCAACCTATTTTTGGGCTAAAGCTGTGCAGACTGCTTATTTTACTCAGAATGCAACACTCATTAACAAGCATGGAAAACACCATATGACATGGTGAGAAAAAAGAAGACAAATCTGAAGTATTTTCATGTATTTGGATGCAAGTGTTTTGTTCTTAAGACTCTTCCCGAACAGCTATCCAAATTTGATCTAAAAGCTGATGAAGGAATTTTTATTGGATATCCACTTTCTACAAAAGCCTTCAGAGTCTACAATTTAAGAACAAGGGTTGTCATGAAATCTATCAATGTCTCTTTTGATGATAAGAAGATTACTGGACTTGAAGATTTCAATGATCATGATCAGTTGAGATTCAAAAATGAAGTTTTAAATTCTGATTCTGTAAATCCTGATACTACAAACTCTGATGGATTAAACTCTGATGTTATTGAAACTGTGGTGACTACGCCTAAGGAAAATGCACCTGTGCAGGGGGAGCATACTGAAGATCCAACCACATCTCAAGAAGCATCAGAACCTACAACAGGCTCTTCAAGTTCTGATGGGCCAAGTTCTGATAATTCTGGAAACTCATGTTCTGATATTTCTGGAAACTCAAATAATGAAGGATCCAACTCAGAGAGCATAAGTTCAGGGGGAGCATCAGAAAATGTTGATGGAGACAGCATGGATCATGGGGGAGCATCCAGTTCTAGAGAAAACCTTCCATCTGTAAGGAAGTGTACTAAAGCACATACACCTGACTTAATTATTAGAAATCTTGATGCAGGTGTCAGAACTAGAACAGCTACATCAAATGAATGACTTTATCATTCTTCTCTTTCTCAGACTGAACCAAAGAAAGTGGAAGAAGCTCTTCAAGATGCTGATTGGGTGCAAGCAATGCAACAAAAGTTAAATGAATTTGAAAGAAATAAAGTCTGGACCCTAGTGCCAAGACCAAGGAACTGATCAGTTGTTGGTACAAAATGGGTGTTCAGAAACAAAACTGACAGTGATGGCATAATTACAAGGAACAAAGCAAGGCTGGTTGCAAAAGGATACTCTCAACATGAGGGAATTGATTATGATGAAACATTTGCACCAGTTGCTAGATTGGAAGCCATAAAGTTATTTTTGGCTTATGCTGCTCACAAGAAGTTTAAAGTTTTTCAAATGGATGTGAAAAGTGCATTTCTTAATGGAGAACTGGGAGAGGAAGTATATGTTGAACAACCTCCAGGCTTTGTAGATACCAAATTTCCAAATTATGTCTACATGCTTGATAAAGCACTTTATGGCCTTAAGCAAGCTCCAAGAGCATGGTATGAGAGTTTAGCTCAGTTTCTTCTAGAAAGTGGATTTAACAGAGGAACTATTGAAAAAATACTGTTCTACCTCAACCATGGAAAGGACTTACTTTTGGTGCAAATATATGTTGATGATAACATTTTTGGTTCTACAAATGACAGACTTTGTAAGAAGTTTGCCAAACTGATGCAGTCAAGATAACAAATGAGTATGATGGGAGAACTTAACTATTTTCTGGGCCTTCAAGTCAAGCAGAATGAAGAAGGAACTTTTATTTGTCAATCTAAGAACACCAGAAATTTGTTGAAGAAATTTGGAATGCATGATTATTCAAGTGCATCCACTCCTATGGCCACTACAACTAAGTTGGATAAGGATATTGGTAAATCAATAGATATTACTGATTACCGAGGTATGATTGGCTCACTACTCTATCTAACTTCAAGTAGACCTGATATCATGTATGCTACCTGTCTTTGTGCAAGATTTCAAGCAGATCCAAGAGAACCTCACTTAACAGCTGTGAAAAGAATTTTCCAGTACCTTAAGGGTATAACTGATCTGGGATTGGGGTATCCTAGAGAATTAGATTTTAAGCTAATAGGTTACTTAGATGCAGATTTTGTAGGATGCAAAATTGATAGGAAAAGCACAAGTGGAAGCTGCCAATTTCTTGGAGGCAGATTGGTTTCTTGGTTTAGCAAGAAACAGAAGTCAATTTCCACATCAACTGCAGAAGCAGAATACATTATTGCAGGAAGCTGTTGTGCACAGATTCTTTGGATGAAGAATCAGTTACTGGATTATGGGTTAGAATTTTGTAAAATCCCTATTTACTGTGATAATCAAAGTGCTATTTCTATGACAGGTAATCCAGTTCAGCACTCAATGACAAAGCATATCAGCATTAGGTACCACTTCATAAGGGAATATGTGGATGAAGGTACAGTGGAATTGCATTTTATTCCCACAGATCAACAACTAGCAGATATCTTCACAAAACCACTGTGTGAAGCTACTTTTACAAGATTGGTAAATGAACTTGGAATGATTTCAGGTTCTTTCTCTAAATCTGCTTAGTTTATGTTTTGATATATCAGACTTTATGATCAATATTTACAGATATTACTATCTTTGTGTATTTTGTGCATAAATTGAAAATTACTTAAGTGCTGATTGTTGTATGATGTGAATTTCTAAACTCTGATAGTAATATGAATATTTCTGTGACTATTCAATCCAATGAGGATAACTGTGCTAGATGATGACCTAGTAATCTTTAATATACTAAAGATCCCATGTTTGAAGTAATTATTTATGTGGAAATCTTTTAACACAAGCAAATTCTGATATTGAGCTTAGTTAAGTTTACTTTGTGTATCTTATTAATAAGTCAAAAACTAGAATAGTGCTTCTTATCTGTTAAGTTTTGATGTTAGTAAATCTGGCGAATGTACTAAATGCTGATAAGCCTCACTTATCAAAAGAAAAGAAAAGAAAAGAAATAAAAATCAGGTACTCCTTTGAGATATAGAGTAAAAATGTGGAAGGGAAGACCCAAGTGCAGCTGGTATTAAGTAATATGCATTAGAAAAGCAAAATAAAATTTTCTTGGTGACTTTTCATACTCTATGATTACTGGAGAAATACTCTGATAACAGTATAAATTCTGATAAGCAGTCGTGACTCACTTACACTGAGAAGCCACTGTAAAATAGAATTTCAAAAGATGCATAAAATGAGCACAAAATAGTTGAGGTGGACTCATGCATGAATTTATTCTAAAGTAGACTTCAGAATAATGACAGATTTTAAGTGAAGTTCTTAGTTACGCCTTATTTCTAAGATGTACTGAAGTGAATCAGACTTTACTCTTTGTCTAATATTTAGCTTAATGCACACACATACACTCCATATGAATGATGAACATTATGGTGATAAATGTTGTTTTAGATGAACAATTTATGTGTCAGATTGCATAAATTCTGAGGACAAGTTCTGATGGAAGTTCTGATGATTAAGTCCTGATGAAACCATATCAGTATTTGTGTGAAGAATTACAGGAATAAACATTCACTTTTTGAGTTAAGGAGCCATATTCTGATGACTTTTAAATCTTGATAATAATCAAGTTTTGATGCTGACGTGACAGAATATTGGTTAATATGTGATAAAATAGTCATAATCATTATGGGTTAGTGGTTAGCGTGTATGTCTTGAAAAAAATGCATGCGCACAGTAATTATTATTATATCCCGTACCCATTAACTCTGGATTTAGATCTTTTACTGACTGTTATTATTACACATGATTCTAGGGAGTCGAGGGGTTATTATTCTTACTTGTAATGTGTAACCAGTCCTCGTGTCCCATAGTATTCCATTGCCTATTTAAATGACTGATCATTCATCAGTAAAACCACATCTGGTCATTTCTCTCAAACAATGGCTCATTTTAGTTGGTGTTACAGCTGTGGCACAGAAACTGTGTTCATTTTTCAAAATGGAATTCCGAATTCATATCCTATCAACAACATTCCATTTGTCATCTGGATTCAACTTCCAGAGAACATTAAAAATGATCTGTTGTCTTTCCAAAGAGAAGCTCATCTTCGTATTCTTAGACAGCAGGAGTAAATCATTCGTCTTGTTGTTCTCTTTGTTGAAAGTATGAAGAAGAATTAATTGTTATCCATCCGTTTCTCTTCACCGTCAGCTTTATCAGGCTTTTTAGCTTAGGACTAAGGCTGTTGATGTTAGGAATCGTAGAATAAGACTATCTTGTAGTTTTTGCATGTAATTAATAAATTTTATCGAATGTAATCATCTAATATATCAATGAAATTTTCTTTAAATTGCAAGATTTGTTCTTTGTTTCTCAAATTATGTGAATGTGCATGTTTAATTGCAATTTTTTAATCTTTACTTCATCGACTTTTAATTTTATATTGTGATGAATATTTTGATTAAATTCTGTTGATTTGAGAAAACAACTGAGGAACAGGTTCCCATATCAGAACTTGTTATTGTAGAAGCTGAGAAGGTTTCTTCTCAGAAAGATACTGTAACTGGGAGTTCTAGGCCCCTTAAAAGGTTTAGAAAATTAAATTTTGATGATAACACTCCTACAGTGTCTCCACCGTTGAGGAAATTAAAGAAATAGAGAGCTCATAGGGACATAGTTGAGTCAGATTCAGATGTAGTGGAAGCAGCTAAGGAAGGGGATAAGGAATCTCTGATCTCAACAGAACCAGTTGTTATTGAATTACTTCCTTCTGCACAACCAGAAACTGCACAACCAGAAACTGCTCAAGCTAAAATACCTACACCTCCTATGTCACCTATGGTTGATCCAGTACATACTGAAGAACCAGATACAAGTGCTGAAATTGATATTCATAACCTGATTGTGCCTGAGGTTTTGTACTTAAAAGCTCCACCAATTCAACTCACTCCACCAACAACATCACATTTGAATGTTGATTAGAACCTGGCTGCAGATCAAAATTTAGAGGAAAATGTTGAAGTCACTATAGCCTCACATACTGCTATTTTATCAGAGGATGCTGATACTGCAGGATCTACAAGTTCTGATGCTGCTAATGAAGAAACTACTGGTGAAGCTGCTGCTAATTTAGATGTTGATGCAACTGGTCCATCAGGACATGCACCTCAACAAACTGTTCATAAAGCTGATTTAGTCAAGAAGTTTGTTACAGGGGAAGCACCAGTACCTTGGAGTGAAGCTCCTAGAGGAAAAGAGTGGACTAAAGAATGGAACTCAGTTAGTTTTGTTCCTTCTGAAAATATTCTTGCTGTGCATCTTGCAAAAGCTGATGAAATGCTGATAAATGATGATTTCAAGGCACAACTGAGAGTAACTGCATTGAGTACAAGGCACCTTCAAGGTCAACACTCAATAACTCATGACAAGGTGAACAAAATTCAAGAAGCTCTAATCCAGCAAGATATGAATGTGAAACTTGAAAAGAACAGATTTTTCAAGCCAGCCTTTGACAGAATTGCCTACATAAGGAAAACGCAGGAGAAGCAACAAGCTCAAATTGAAGAAATTCTGAAGAATCAAGCTTCTCACCAAAGTCAACTCAATGAGATCCAATCCTCAGTGGAATTGCTTGTCTCTCTTCTATTACCTGCTGATGCCAAAAAGGGGGAGAAAGTGATTAAGTCCAAATGCAAATCTATTTAGACACTAAAAGTAAAGGATGATGGAAATGATGACCAGGGAAACTCTGATAAGGGTAGAGGTCAAGGTCAAGGCAAAGCACTTTCGTCAAGTAAAGCTAGAAATTACAAGTCAAGGAACAAGTTCTGATACTGGGAGAAGAATAAGTTCTGATACTAGTAAAATGATAAGTTCTGGTGAATATCTAACTTGATGAAGAAATTTCAAAGCAGTTATTTCTTAAAGAAAATCCAGGAATGGACTTTGAGAATCTAAAGGAAGAAGAAGCTAGACTCAAAGCAGAAGGTGTCAAGACAAAATCTGAAGCTTCTATTGTTGAAAAGAAATTTCCAAACCCTAAGGGTATTGTGATAAAGGAAAGAACAAGTTCTGAGGCAACCAAGGCCAAATCACAAATGGAAATTGATCCAAGGTCCAAGGGCAAAGAAAAAGTTGACGAACCTATAAAGGTTTATATGCCAATCATGGATGAAGAAATAATTGATGATGAAGCAGATGCTAATCTTACTCTGATGCATAAGAAGATTTTTCAAGCAACCTCTGACATGGCTCATGTTGTTCAGAGTCAAGATTTAGTAAGTTTTGATATGACAGAGAAGCAAGCAACCTCTGACATAGCTCAAGTTGGCTTGATATCAGAAGATAAGGAAAAGGAAACCTCTGACATTGCTCATTTTAAACGTTCAAAGATACTCCTACCAGGATTCACCAAAGCTAAACAGACTCAACCTTTGAAGACTGCAATAAGTGGTTTTGAAGCAAGAGTTGTTACAGGAAAGGAAGCAAGAGATAAATCTGGGTTGGGTAGTTCTGATGAAAGAAGAGTACATAACACTACCAATGATCCAACTTCCTTAAGTGAACCAGGAGTTGGAGCAACTCCTGAAAGATTGAATTGACTTGAATCTGTACAAATGGTTTACCATACCTTCTTGAAAGAACATATCTTGTTATATTTTATGACAGATGGAAGGGTATACCAGATTAAGAAAAATGCTATACCACTGAAGTATTTTGAAGAAGTGGAACATGTTCTATTCCTACTTCAAGTGAAAGACAGATTAACAAATAGTGCTGCAGGATATTTAAAGTCTCAAATTCAAAGACAGAAGAAGCTTTATTCTATAAAGTCTGATAGCACATATTGTCCCAAGTACAGAGATCACAAAGGTGATATTGTCGATATGAAGCCTAACTCTGCTAGGATTATAACTACTTTTCTGGGTTATAAGGCTGTGGAATTCAATCTGGAGTCTGACAAGGCATATCTGATTAGACTAGATCAGGAGATAAGAAAAGCTAAGATAAATGATCTCAGAGCAACTATTTTTCAAACTGGAGAAGATACAACTGAATTAATAAATGCTAAAAGGAGGATGGTCAATGAACTTGAATATGCAGAGAGATGTTTGTTGAAGAACTATCTCAGGACAACTCCTGATATCAAAGAGATCAGAAGAAATTGAAAGTTGAAGCCAAGTCAAAGATCTACAACTACTTAAATTCTGAAGTTTATACAGACTGAAGCTGTTATCAAACATTAAAGATGGTAAAGCTGAAAGGACTGTAAGTTGTAGTTATCTAGTCAAATTCTCATGCATTTGTACTTAAAGTTTTTGACATCGTCAAATATCTGTTGAACTTGTATATTATACTAATTTACAAGTTGGGGGAGATTGTTAGATATATTTGATAATGTCATGTGTAACATGATTTGTGTTTAGTTTTCAGATCTTACCTAACAGGATAAATCAGTACTTAACTGGAAATCAGCACTTATACTGAAGACAGAACTTAAGATATCAGAACTTAAATTATCAGAACTTAAAGTTCAGAAGATATTTATCAGGAGATAATATCAGGACTTAAGATGACTTTCACATAAGGCAGGCGGCTGATTGAAAGGAAAGAAGATCGAGACTAAGACATAAAGAATTGTGCATGAAGAAGGAATTCTATGAAGAATAGAATACTTGGAAGAAAAGATAACTGGTTGATATATTTTAGGAAGCAGAATTATATTCCATATCAATTAGAAGATTATCTTGTAACTGTGTAGTATATAAACACATACGTAGAGTTTATACTATAAGTGTTACGATTATCGAAGTTATTATTCTTTGTAACTCTAGCAGCTCTCGTGATAATTTGTTCATCACTGAGAGATGACAGTTCAATATTGTAACAGAGTTTATTGTGTTGAATAAAATCTGTTTTCTGTTACTTAAGTTCTTATATTCGATTTAATTGTGATAAACACTGTATTCAACCCCCTTCTACAGTGTGTGTGACCTAACATGAGACCAAGTCTGTATGTACAAAATATATAGTTTTGGATAATTATCCTAAAACCGGTACCAATTTGGATATGTTTTGTCAAATAAACAGTATATTTTATATCTGATATGATCCCATGGGGTACCAATATTCCGTAACTATAAATACCCTTTACCGTATTTTATTTTATACAGAAAATCATTTACAGGCAGTTAAATATATAATTTTAAGAGAAAAATAGGATATTCATATTAGTTCTTGAGAATCAAACACTAGTTTCAAGGCGTTATTGATATCCGATTTTGAAGCTCGAGTAACCAAAATGAAGGTATTAAGGAGTACTATCATATTTTATAAGCCATAACACTACAATATCATCTGGTAATTTTCTATATTTTTATTTATTTTCAAATTATTTTGGATTAAATTATGATTTTTTTTTTATTTTGACGTTGTTTGTGTGATTTGATGCTTTCATGTTGTAGATAATTTGATTCTGGTCATTTTGTATGTCATAATAGTCATTTGGAGTTCAATAACATGCTCAAATCTTTGTTTTAATTTTGAATTATGAAATTAGGGTTCATAGGTAGTTTGAATGTTTTCAATTGAAATTTGGGGGTTTCTGCTCGAGGAATTATTAGATTAATTGATTGGTATGGATGTGTAGAGCTTGAAAAGAGGAATCGATTGGTGGTGGTCTCGTTAATAGATGATACCGTAGTTGGCCTGACAGGAGCAAGAAAGAACTCGCCGTTCGGCGAGTTTTTTTCGAGCTTTTCCGGCCAACTCAGGGGTTATTGAGTTGTTTTGATTGTATGGTTGAATTCCTTGTGGAAAGTAGATCATATCTGGAGCTTCTGGTGACGTGACGATTCCGGGAACACCATATCCGGTGAACCCCGACTATTTTCCGGCGAGGGGTGTAAAATTTGCAGTTAGGTCCCTGTACTTTTGTAGATGATGAAGTTTGGTCCCTAGAGTTTCAGAATCTTTCAAAAATAGGATTCCTCTTTGAAAAATTTATAAAAATCATATTTTCTATTTATTTTAATTTCAGAAATTTGTTTTTAATTATTAAAAATTCCAAAAATTATTATTTTAAATCCAAAAAATATTTTTAATTTAAAAATAAATCTGAATTATTTAATTAATTAATTTTAGTTGATAATTAATTAATTAATTGTTCAATTAATTCGAATATTAATTGATTAATTGATTTAATTAATAATTAATTAATTTTAATTCATTATTTAATTAGATTTAATTATTTCTTTTGATTTTAAAATTATAAAAAATAGTTTCGAGTTTTGAAATATTATTTAAAATTGTTTTCAAGACTCGATAATTATTATAAAATAATTTTAAAGTTAGATTCAGATATTCGAACCCTGTTATTGATTATAAATTATTCAACGACCCGTTTTAATTCCGAAAAATATTTAAAAATTCGTATTAAATACCTGAAAAATCATTTTAACCCCGAATCCTTTTTGAAAAGATATTTTATCGGATATCTTACATGTTATATGGTATATGTGATCCGATTAGTGTACTATATGCATATATGTGTATTGCTTGACCTTTTTAATCATAACATCCAATTTGTAAGTCAGATTTGGGGTGAAACGAAGGGTAAATAGAAGCTTATAACGAATAGAATCAAGTGAGAATAAGTATTGATAGATATTTATGATGTCTAAGTAAAAGAAGCGAGGCGTAGGAAAGGAAAGCAGATAGTCAGTGTTTAGGAGTCGGTGAACGAGAACAAGTGAAGCGTAAGTCGAGTGAGAAAAGGCAAGTACTTCTGAACCTTTCTCGAGATATATAACAAGTGATTCATAAACTATCTTGATATATGTTTGGAATAGTTCTATTTTATATTGCAAGTGCTTTGAAGCATGTAACCCTAAACCTTGATTCCAGTTATTGATCTTTGAACCGTAAGCCTTATTCTTTGTAAACCATTGATTGTTGAATACCCAGATGCGAACCATATATATACAATACTACTCCACAAATACATACAAACTAAATACCGATCACTCAACCAGAATTGTTTAACATACAAACATTCATACCTTATATATCATAAGACTAATTATTAGGTCCAAATATACATACAGAGGGGGGGTGAATGTATGTTTTTCATTTTTCGTTAATTAATTGCTGCGGAAAATAAATCTCGAAAATGAAATAAACAAACACTAAGAGATCCACGGATTAATTCTTTTTATTAGGAAATTAAAGCGTAAAGGTTTGCTTACAACTTCGAATATAAATAATTCGAAGCAACAAATATAGAGAGAACCAAAATAATAGCACTCAATTTGGGGTTCTATCTATCACTCTAAAAATTCAAAGCTTCTATCAAAAGATATTAAATACAATCAAGAGAGTTTTAAATAATGAGTGTTATGTGGCTGCCTCTTGTCCATTTGTTTGGATGTGCCAGGAATATTGTGTGGCGATCAGAATAGAAAAGAGCAACATTTGAATTTCCACCAACTCCTATGCTGCGTCCACTACTGTTGTTTAATTTGCCTTAACATTTGATTGTTTTTGTTTTCTATGGCGACTGCATAATGGCACAAACAGATGAAATCCAGCCGCCTTTTTTTTGCAATGTTTCGTCTGTGGCGACAGGTGTAGTAGAAGTTGCATGCCTTTATTTTCTTTTATTTCAAAAACTACAAGGCAACACAAGAGAAGCATAGATTAATCGCTAGAGGTGCGCCGACTTTCTTGCCATTATATTTCACCTATGCCAACTCTGTGACTTGGTTCTCTCTATTTGAATAAACAAAATAGGACAGAGAAATGGCACCACATGCATGCACATGAGAGATTTTCTCGTGGACAAAGAAAGAGACGCCAGGAAATGATTTGTAGGCCAAGCGCCATGGAGAAGAGGGGGAATGCAGGACGTGCGCGCACGCGCACGTGGGGAAGCAGTAACCGCAAAACACACTCTGCCAATTCTGATTTTATGTGCTATTTGATTATAACTTCATGCGGACCTCTCCTTGATGCTTTAAAACTAGACTATTATTTCTTTTGTGCACAAACCCAGTACATTACCTGGTTCTTTTTATTTCCAAACAACAAAGATGAAACTGCCAATGCCTTTAACAATTACAACTGTGTTTCTTTTGTACCAAATAAAAGATTTCGAATTCTTTTAATCAAACAAATGAACGAACCACGCATGCAAGTACTTCTGGCTGGATAATTAAAACAAAATTAATATTTGACATTTAAAATAAATAAATAAATTTAAATTTATTTATTTATTTAAATAAATTCAAACTTAAATTTTATTTTCCAAAAATAAATATTGTTATTAAATTAAAATTAATTTATTCATTTAATAAAACTCAATATTTAATTTATTTATTTTAAAATCAAATTGTGATCTAAAATTAAATAAATAAATGAGATTATTTTCATTTATTCATTTAATAAAAAATCAGTCATTGATTTAAAAATAAATCCAGTAAATCCTCGGGCTGTACTCCTTTGTATCTGCGGGCCTTTTAATCTCCGGGGTTTTGTACCTTAAAATATGTTTAAGACTCCTCGAGTACAAAACCCACTTAACAGTATTCCTAAAAATAATACTCCGTTTCCTTTCACGGATCACTGAAGTCTCGTGCACGAGTCTGGTTCACAGACGACTAGTTCCGCTCTCAAGCCTTCGTATTATACCCGTATAAACCACTGTAAACATTTCTAGCAAATATAACCAACTTCATTAGGAATCCTTTAGGTCTTCACACTGATTCTGACAACTGCTTCGAATGACTCTGACCTTATCCCTCCGATGCCTGAACATATTAATGAATTTCATACAGATCACTGTTGACGTCTTCTTCACTATAGCTAACAAAACCTTTTGTGCATATACCCAATATCCAATCTGTACTAATCCTAGTGGAACATAGATTATTTCAAAGTCCTTGTTCTATGTTGAGTTATCCAAACCAGTATTGTTGAGTTATACATACAGCTTCAATCTTTCTCAACAATCTCCCCTTATTTGACTGTTACACCTGACGGTCAAATAATAATGGAGAAGCAACAATTTGGAGGATAACTCAACTAACCTTATCCAAAAATCTTCAATCAGCTTTCAACTTTCAATCCGGGACTTGGAAATAATACTATCTTATATCTACCGTATCTTCTATACACATTCAGCTTCAGCGGAGAACAGATTCTTCTCTCCTTTATGTAAAGTTGCAGATAGATACGTCTTCCAAACATTATCTTCAATAACCTTCATATCTTTCCATAAAGCACATATAAAACATTTTGGAACTGAGAACCGAAGCCCAATAATCTCTCCCCCTAAGATGAAGAATCCCTTCCTTAGTACAATAAAGTTAGAAATCCCTCTTCTTAGTTATAGAAAGACTATCAGTCCATATCTTCATAATCTCTCCCTCTTAGTTGAGTAATCCTTCAAAATGTATTCAGAGTAAAATCTTAGGATCAACCAACCAAGTGAAGAGACTATTTGGTAACCATTATATTGTGGATATGTTGTGAACTTGATGATTTCATTAACAAAACACCTTAGTAGATTTTACTTAGTAAAAAATGTAGCACTCGACGGATAAGGAATATAGTCCCGACGGATGACTCAATATAGTCCCGACGGATGATGATTTATTATCCATCGAGTGAGTAGCTTATGTAATAATGAGTCTGTAGCACATTTCTGCATATACCTTGTTTAGATTCTGTAGTAGCACTCAAGTCATGTTGACTTTAATTAGATATGCAGAATAGGTTGATTAATTGTACATAGATGATGTCTTGTAATTGTACAAAAATGAAATGAAGTCAAGTGCCAGATAGCTACCCGACAGATAAACAACAATGCCACTCGACGGATGATCAACAAGGCAACCCGACGGATGATCATGTACCCGACGAATAATCAATTCAAACATCTGTTGACAGTGACAACACAGTCACATGTGTCGAATGTATGCAAAAGGAATGTGGAAGCCTATTCAACTAGGTTTTAGAGAACAAAGAAGCATTGTCATTTCCATGCTATTATGAAGATATTCAAAGATGCTGGAAAAGAGTAATGAAGCAGTATAGTATTAGACTTGATAGATTTTGTTTCATTATCTTGTCTTATTACTTTGTAATCTTGGTGATATATAAACCAAGAAGTAGCAAATAGAACAACAAGAACAAGACTAAGAACATTATCTCAGAGAAATAGTTGTAAGCTGCATCCCTAACATTTCTCTGTAAACTTAGTTGTTCATATTTATAAGCAGCTGTGAGCTAATCTTGCTATACAGAGTTCTCTTCATATAATATATATCTCTGGTGGATATATTCAAATCCACCAGAAAGTTTTTAAAGACTTGTGTTTTTAATTACTTGTGTTTTGATTTTACTAACTTCTTATTCCGCACTTTGCAAATCAAACACTTATATATTATTAAGATAGAACATTTTATATATTTTTTTAAAAGGTTTGAGAATTCCATTCAACCCCCCTTCTGTAATTCTTGTTGCATTGTTAGGGACTAACAATTGGTATCAGAGCAAGCTCTTGAAGAACAAAGAGTTTAAAGATCACAACAAACAGTAAGATGAACAAGAAGGATGTAGGAGTCAAGATTCCTTTTCTGGACAAAGATAATTACCATCACTGGAAGGTAAAAATGCATCTTCACTTACTTTCTCAAGATGAGGCTTATGTAGATTGCATAGAGAGAGGCCCTCATGTACCAATGAGAGCTGCAACTGGAAATGAGCCATCAATTCCCAAGCCAAGGCATGAATGGTCAGATCCTGATATTGAACAAGTCAGGAAGGATAAGAAGGCCATGATATATTCTGTTCAATGAAGTTGATGGTGACATGTTTGACAACATCATCAATTGTAAAACTGCCAAGGAAGTTTGGGATATAATACAGATTATATGCGATGGCACTGAACAAGTCAGGGAAAATAAGATGTAGCTGCTAATTCAACAATATGAGCACTTTTATAGTGAAGATAGTGAGTCTCTCACTGACATTTTTAGTAGATATCAAAAACTACTATATGCTCTGAAGTTGCATAGAAGGGTCTATCCGACAAAAGACTCAAATCTTAAGTTCCTTAGATCTCATCCAAATGAATGGAAACCTATGATAGTCTCATTGAGAAACTCTCAAGATTACAAGGAGTTTACTTTGGAGAGACTGTATGGCATCCGGAAAACTTATGAGCTTGAAATAGAGCAAGATGAGAGGATGGAGAGAGGAAAGAAGAAAGGAGGATATATTGCACTAGTTGCTGAGTTAGAGAAAGAGAAAGAGATGAAGATGGAAGATGTTGAATCAACTTCAAAGGTCTATGAAAACAAGGGCAAGGGGCTGGTAGCAGAAAATGAAGATTCTTTGAGCCAAGATGATATGGAGGATATTGATGAACATCTTGCATTTCTTTTCAGAAGATTTTCCAAGATCAAGTTCAAGAAGAACTTTGAAGCAGCTAAGCCAAATAGAAATATGGTGGATAAATCAAAATTCAAATGTTTCAAATATTGCTTAGCAGGGCACTTTTCCAGTGAGTGTAGAAAGTCAGATTCCAGCAAAAAGAAGTTTGGGCCTGTGGATTATAAACATAAATACTTTGAGTTGCTCAAACAAAAGGGAAGGGCTTTCATTACACAAGAAAATGACTAGGCAACAGATGGTCTGGATGAGGATGAGAATGTCAGCTATGTCAATCTAGTCCTAATGGCCAAGTCTGATGAAACAGAGACAAGTTCTTCAAGTAATCAGGTAATCACCACTAACCTTGCACATTTATCTAAAGCTGAGTGTAATGATGCAATAAATGACATGTCTACAGAATTATATCATTTACGTGTTACACTTAAGTCTCTTACTAAGGAAAATGCTAAAATCAAAGAAAACAATTTATTTTTAAGTGAGAGGAATAATGTGTTAGAGTCTCAGTTCATTGAATTTGAAAAATTGAGAATTGAGTGTAAAATTGCTAAGGATGAATTAACTGAGTCCTTGAAGAAAGAAGAGATCTAGAAGAAGCAGTTTGAACGAGAACATGAGGTGATTAAGGCATGGAAAACATCTAGAGATGTTCATACTCAAATCACCAAAGTTCAAGGTATTGAGTCCTTTTATGATGCAGCCTGGAAGAAGAATAAGGAGAAGTTGGAATCTAATTTGGTTGAAGGATTGCTAACAGATGTAGACTCGACGGATGATGAGGGTCATCCGTCGGATAACAAAAATGGTTATACGTCGAGTGATATAAATCCTCATCCGTCGACTGTGAGCAAACCTGTGAGTAAAGCCAAACTTACCAAGTGAAATGAGAAATATGGATCATTTTCCAAGAATTTTGTTCCAGGAGAATCCAGTCAAGTGAAGAAGGAGAAAAAGGCTAATATTGGTCATATGACTGTCAAGCAATTGAGTGACAAACTGGAAAAGATTGAGGTTAAAACAAAGGCTAAAAAGAAAATTAATAGAAATGGTAAAGTAGGAATTAACAAGCATAACAACTACACACCTGATAAATATGCTCCTAGAAAAATATGTGTCAAGTTTGGTAGTGTAAATCATTTGTCTGTTAATTGCAAAACTGACATGCCTACTTCCATATCTGTGCAACCTCATTTTCCCAACATAAATGCCATGCCTTCTATGCCTATGAATGCTATGTCTACATAGAATATGAATGCACAATTTGCTATATGCCATTTGCACCTAATCCTTATTATGCTGCATTTAGTATGCCATAAATGCCATTTAGCATACCTTACTGGAATAACATGTTTACTAGTAGCATGCCATTTCCTGTTAATCAAAATATGCATGATAATTCTACTGTAATGAATGGTTTCAAAGGTCCAACTCAAATGACTAAGGATGAATCTGATATCCCTAAGGTAAATGAGATCAAACCTAAGAAACAGAAAAAGAAAGCTAACAAGGCAGGACCCAAGGAAACTTGGGTACCAAAATTAACTTGATTTGATTTTGACGTGTGCAGGGAAACAGAAAGAATCTATGGTACTTGGATAGTGGTTGTTCAAGACACATGACTGGTGATTCTACCCTGCTCACAGATTTCAAGGAGAGAGCTGGCCCAAGTATTACTTTTGGAGATGACAGCAAGGGTTATACTGTGGGATATGGCTTGATTTCAAAAGACAATGTCATCATTGAGGAGGTTGCTTTAGTGGATGATCTTAAGCACAATTTGTTAAGTATCATCCAGCTATGTAATAAAGGCAATTCAGTAAACTTTAACTCTGAAGCCTATGTTGTGACAAACAAAAGGAGCAACAAAGTGGTTCTCACTGGAGTGAGAAATGGAAATGTGTACCTAGCTGACTTCAACTCATCAAATGCAGAATCTGTTACTTGTCTTCTCAGCAAAGCAAGTCAGGATGAAAGTTGGTTATGGCACAAGAAGCTATCCCATTTAAACTTCAAGACCATGAATGAACTTGTAAAGAAAGAACTGGTTAGAGGTATTCCATAAGTGGAGTTTTCTAAGGATGGATTGTGTGATGCCTGCCAAAAAGGAAAGCAGATCAAAGCATCATTCAGAAAAAAGCTTAATTCAACAATTGAAGAACCTTTGCAACTGCTATACACGGATTTTTTTGGACCATTCAATGTGTTGTCCATCTTAAGGAAAAGATTTTTCCTAGTAATTGTAGATGATTTCTCAAACTTCTCTTGGACATATTTCCTAAAGTCTCAAGATGAGGCTCCTGAAATCATCATCAATCACATAAGGCAAGTCAATAATCATCCTGATTTCAAAGTTAGAAGAATCAGGAGTGACAATGGAACTGAGTTCAAGAATTCTGTCATGAGAGCATTCTGTGAAGAAAATGGGATTTTGCATGAGTTTTCAGCAGCAAGAACTCCACAACAAAATGGAGTAGTAGAAAGGAAGAATAGATCACTTATTGAAGCTACAAGGACAATACTTGAAGAGTCTAAGTTACCAACATATTTCTGGGCTGAAGCTGTAAATACTGCATGCTACACTCATAATATTTCTCTGGTTAATCAAGCAAAATGCATGACTCCCTATCAATTGTTCAAGAACAAGAAGCCAACTCTAAATTTTCTTCATGTCTTTGGCTGCAAATGTTATATCTTGAGAAATCAAACTGATCAGAATGGGAAGTTTGATGCTAAAGCAGATGAAGGAATTTTTGTTGGATATGCTGTTCGTAAAGCATATCGAGTCTACAATCAAAGAACCAACATTGTTGTGGAATCAATACATGTTGTGTTTGATGATAAAAATATTGAAGGACTGCAAGATGGAGATTACCATGATAGCCTCAAATTTGACAATGTTGAGATGGTTAGTGATGACAGTGATGATGAAAGTGACGAAGAAACATTATCAAAGGATAATGCAGAAAAATCCACTACCAATGAAGCACAAAATTCAACATCTGTCGAGTTGCATAATGCTTCATCCGTCGGGAGACAATCTCCTTTATCTGTCCGGAGACAACCAACTTCATCCGTCGGTACTCAAAATTCACCATTCGTCGGGTCATCAAAAGAAGCTGGAGGTCAGGATAGATCACTTACAGAAAGTTCCCCTTTCTCAAATCAAAGATCCATTAACTCAGGGGGAGTTTCTAATAATCTAAACCCAATCAAACATCAAGACAACAATGAGGCCTCTTCATCTAGAGCTAATCTACCTCAAAAAAGGAAATGGACAAAGGATCATTCCTTGGAGCTCATCATTGGTGATGTATCTTCTAGAGTTCAAACAAGGAGAACAACTCAAGAAGAATGTCTATATATCAGCTTTCTTTCTAACGAAGAACCAAAGATGGTAGAGGAAGCTTTGTTGGATTCTGATTGGATTTTAGCTATGCAGGAGGAGCTAAACCAATTTGAGAGGAATAAGGTATGGAAGCTGGTGCCCAAGCCTAAAGGAAAGAATCCAATAGATACCAAATGGGTATTCAGTAACAAGATGGATGAAAATGGCATATTAGTCAGGAACAAAGCTAGATTGGTTGCTAAGGGTTATTGTCAACAAAAAGGAATAGATTTTGATGAAACATTTGCACCTGTTGCAAGACTTAAAGCCATCAGAATCTTCTTAGCCTATGCAGCCCATGCTAATTTCAAAGTCTATCAAATGGATGTCAAAAGTTCCTTTCTGAATGGAGATTTGGAGGAAGTCTATGTCAGTCAGCCTCCTGGTTTTGAAGATCCAAACTTTCCAGAATATGTCTACTATCTTTTGAAAGCACTTTATAGACTGAAGCAAGCACCTAGAGCCTGGTATGACACTTTGTCAAAGTTTCTTTTAGAAAATCACTTCACTAGAGGTACTGTAGACAAAACTCTTTTCTTTAGAAATGTTAATGGCTCTAGTATACTTGTTCAAATTTATGTAGATGACATTATTTTTGGCTCTACAGATGACAAACTTTGCAAAACGTTTGCCAAATTGATGCAAAGTAAGTATGAAATGAGTATGATGGGAAAACTAACTTATTTTCTTGGTTTGCAAGTTAAGCAATTTAGTGATGAAATATTCATTAGTCAAACTAAATACATTTATAATCTTTTACAGAAGTTTGATCTAATGGATTGCACATCTGTAAAAACTCCCATGGCCACTGCAACCAAGCTTGAATTAAACACTACTGAAAAGTTTGTGGATATTTCAAGTTATAAGGGCATGGTTGGCTCACTTCTGTACTTAACAGCTAGTAGGCCAGATATAATTTTTGCTACATATTTGTGTGCTAGATTTCAGGGTGATCCTAGAGAATCTCACTTAGTAGCTATTAAGAGAATTTTCAGATATCTCAAGGGAACACCAAAACTTGGCATTTGGTACCCTAGAGATTCTGGTTTTGATCTAACTGGTTATTCAGATGTAGATTATGCAGGTTGTAGAATTGATAGAAAAAGTACAACAGGAACCTGTCAATTTTTAGGAAACAAGCTTGTGTCCTGGTTAAGTAAAAAGCAAAATTCAGTTTCTACTTCTACAACTGAAGGGGAATATATTATTGCTGGCAGTTGCTGTGCACATATTTTGTGGATAAAAAACCAATTGTTATACTATGGTGTGCAAGTTGAAAGGATTCCCATTTTCTGTGATAACACAAGTGCAATTGCCATCACTGAAAATCCAGTACATCATTCAAGGACAAAGAACATAGACATCAAGTACCACTTCATAAGGGAACATGTAATGAATGGTACTGTGGAACTACATTTTGTTCCAAGTGAAAAGCAGCTTGCAGATATATTTACCAAGCCACTGGATGAATCCACCTTTTCAAGGTTGGTAAGTGAGTTAGGTATGCTAAATTACTCTTGAATCTTTATAGATTGTTTGCAAGTTATAATGTAGCCAGAAATTTAATTGATTTGTCAGTCATGGATGAAATTTTGGCTAAGTCAAAATTTACATCTCGACGGATGATCAGTATCCATCGAGTTTGATCACCCGTCAGTATATTATTTGTTAATAAAATCAATTACTTTTCTGGAATATTTTATGACTCGACGGATAACTGATTTATCCTCATCCGTCGAATTGTCTTATTCTTAGCCGTAGATTCTCTGAACATTATCCATCGAGTATACTTACAGTTTGTAAGCATAAAACGACAGATAATTGATGGAATTTTTGCAGTTCATTTTTTTAAAAATGGATACTTTGGGAAATTCTTATTGGTTACTTTATTTTACTTTATTACTTTTGATAGTTATTTTTTAGATAGGATAAAAGCTTAGTTCATTTTCATTACTTTTCTTTTATCATTCTCAAATCATCTGCTATAATTTCTTTCTTTCTCAAAAGCACTTACTCTCTCTCTCTCTACAAGTTTTAGCTCTCTAACAATGGCACATATCGTCAAGATAATGTCTCAAACTGGATTTTTTTGTGAGAAGAACAACTTCACTGCTCTTGTGAACAAGGGGATTCAACAGTCTGGTGACTACCACAAGATGATGGATTTTGTGAAGAACTGCAAACTTAACTATACCATGTTGGAATCACCCACCATTTATTGTGAGGTTGTTGAAGAGATGTGGACAACTGCTACATACAACTCAGCTAATAAGACTATCACTTTCACTATTAAAGATAAGGAATTCTGTGTTAATAGTGACATTATTAAAGCATGTTTCAAGATTCCTGATAATACTGTAACTTTACCACACACAGACACTGACATTATTAACATGCTTAACTCCATGAACTATGCACTCTCTACTTCTAAATTAAGTGAAATTAGGAGGTTGGGTCTTAGAAAGGAATGGAGTTATCTGTGTGATGTAGTTACCAAGGTCTTTTCTGGTAAAGTCAGTAATTTTGATTCTGTCAATATCTCTATGCTTTACATGCTTGTTATTGATAAATTTTTAAACTTTAGTGATCTTATCATAATGGAGTTAGGGTTTAAGTTAGGGGAGTTAAATAAGAGGGGTAAAAATGTTTATTATGCTAGATTTTTAGTGATGATTGCTAACCACCACTCTGAGGATATTGTGCTTGAGAACCCAACCAACAAATTAGATTGTTGGGTTCAAGAGAGAAGGATTATTGCAGATCTGAAAGAGGCAAACCATCACAAAGAGGTTCCACTCTTCTATTTTCCTGTTATGGAGGCACCTCAGGTAAGTGAGGTAAGTTCAGCTGTCCCTACTCTTCCAGCCTCATAAATTTCTTTGCCTTATAGTGTAGCTCTGGAAACTGTGTCAATGACCCAACAGTTGCCTACCCAAGCTACCAAACTATCAAAATTTTCTAAATCCAAGTCAAAGAAAGCCCCTTCTGGTATCTCTTAAAAGATGCCAGTTGCAAAATCCACCAAACCAAAAGAGGGGAGTGTGAAGGTGGGTAAGAAAGGTGAGGGACAGGGTGAACATCAAAAAAACCCTGAGGATAAGGTTGGAGAGGTGAGTGTTTCCCAGCCTAGCCACACTGCAGTTTCCCAACAAACTGCAGTGCTTAATAAGGACATAAGCTCATTGCTAGTTGCATCCTCCCAAAAGGATGTGACTATTGAACAAAGCTCTCAGCCAAGAGCACAGGCCAAAAGGGTAAGGGACACAAGTTCACCACAAACCTATTCTAGAAAGAAGAAACCAAAAACCCTTGGGGATGCACAGGGTTCACACACTGTGTAAACTGGTGCTGAAGACACAGTCACTGCACTTTTTCAAAGTCAGTTTGATGTGGCTGCAATAAATGTGGAGTCACAGCCAAAATCTTTAGTTATAGAAGCACCTCAAACACCAAATTCTCCCACAAGCTCTCTGGATGTGGATATGATCAACATATCAATTCCTGATTCCCCTTCTTTAACTCTGTTGGGGAAGCCAAAATCTAGTGTAAGTGAGCATCATCTTTTGGATGATTTGTTGGCTCACTTGCCAATTCTTTCAGGAACTGTTGAGACATCTGTGCCAAAATTCTCATCAATCTGCACAGAGTCCACAATAGTTTCCACTCCAAACTCATTCATTTCTACTCACTCGATGGATACTGCTCATCCATCGAGTAGTGATTGTATCCCGACGGATAAGCTTAATAGCAGTTATCTGTCGGATAGTCAAACTACTAACCTGACGGATATCCCTTATCTGTCGAGTGTCTCTGCACAACTTCAAATTTCATCAATTATCTCAAGTGCAGAAGACTTAGTGGTAGTACAATCACTCCTAGAATTGAGGGAATGGAGTGAACTGAGTGAGAGTCTGGGTTGCTCCCAGGAAAAAGGAGAGGAAAAGAGTGAAAATATACAATCCAGTTCTTCAGGATTGGCAAAAGAGAGGGTGAGGAGTCCTACCTTAGATGGTGAAGGTGAGGGTGTGAGGGTAGTGAGCCAAGGTGAGACCTTGATGCAAGAAAAGAGAGAAAATGAGAGAAAAGCAGGTACTGAAGATATAAGGGTGGATGTTATTGTAAGTGAGTTAATGAATGTCCAGGATGCAGACAGGGATGGACTATCTCAGCAAACTCAAGCTATTATAGATTCCACCTCCTTAGATGCTGAGACATTTACTCACCCTGTTCCAGCCTACCAACTTCTAGCTGGACAGGGCAATGACAATGCAGAAAGGATGCTAAACTTGGTGCACACCACACAGTCCATGCAAAGAGCTAAGGATGCCATCACAGCTTTTCCTTCTACAGCTGGTGATGTTGATTATGAGACTGGTGGTTCAGAATAATTCTTTGGAGGTGAAGGTGGAGATAGTGATGAAGAGCCATTGGACATAGGGGGAGAAGTAGGCTCTAGTTCAAGATCAGGCATGCCATCTTGGGCATTTTCAAAGCAATGTGATGAACACTACTTTAAGACAACCCTGATTCAACTCATAAATCAGACAAATTCTGCTTTTCAAACCACCATAAATGCCAGCACCAAAAAGCTCCTTTAAGTACATCTTGCTTCTCTGCAACTACAATAAATCCAAGGTTTTCAACATGTTCAAGCTGTCAACACTATCAAAGGTGATATTGATGAGATGAAAAAGGCCATTTCTGACAAGATGGACTCTAAACTTCCAGAAGCTACAATGCTTGACATTAAGAGATAACTCAGGAAAAATTCTGATCTTGCCACAAAGATAGATGCCTTGGATACAAGAATGACAGCAATGGAAGCATCTCTTACAGCAATTCATCTACACCAAGCTCAATAAACAGACTTGCTTCAGAAACTGGTGGCTGCATAAATCTCCTCCTCTACTCAGCTTGATGATAACATATAGGGGGAGAAAGAGAGTTCTAGGAGTGAGGGGGAGCAAAAAGTGCTCAACATTCAAGTTAGCAAAGTAATTGTGCCTACAATTACTATCTCAAAGCCACCAGCTAAGGACAATATTGATCTGATAAAGCAAGCAGCAGCTACTTTGAAAGAAGCTGAAAAGGAGCAGTTGAATCCAATCAACTTGGAGAAAATTGATGAGGATATTCAAAAGAAGTTTGGGCTAGCAAATAAGCCAGAAAAGTCAGCCATTCATCACTCTCAAGTTAGGCAAATCTCTGTGAATGAAATGAGTATGAACTATCTAGAAAGAGGACAGCCATCCTGCATCAAATCTCCAAAGGCTGAAGTACGTTTGAAGCCAAGGGTCAACTATCCAAAATCATCACTAAGGAACCCTTTGGATACAGTGTATGAGACACCAAAGCCTGATGAGAAGAAACTGTTGTCAAGATCCATTGCCTTCTACAAGGATCCAGTTGATTCAGCTTTGAAAAGGATAATTGCTAAAGTTTTCAGGAATGGTAAAGAAATTTGTGTGGTGGCTGGACATCCTCAATTTGCTGAAGCAAAGAGAGAAGAAAAGGCAAGATTGAAGCAAAAAAAGAAGCAAGCTGCTCTAGATGCTAAAAAGGTTAAACAAAAGAAAAAGGAAGCTACTATCTTGGCCAAGCTACAAGTTGTGAAACAAACACAACAAATTCCTGCTCAGCCATCTGAAATCACTGAATCTCAAGATCCAAAGAAGCAAGTTGAACCACAACAGAAGAAATCTCACAGATACAAGGAATGGGCCAAAAGAACCAAAAGGAAATTGAACTTTGTTGGTAAGGAATTGGAGGATCAGTTTCCCAAGGAATCCATTCCAACTACAACTCAAGCATCAAAACCCTCAGTGGTATTTGAAGACATTAAGGTGGTGGATCCTTATAGGAATATTCATGGTGAATCTATTGTGCCTAAGGATGAACCAATAGACTGGGAAAGTCTACCAATTCCTGACTTCAATTGCCAAT
Source organism: Apium graveolens (assembly GCF_009905375.1). NCBI lineage: Eukaryota > Viridiplantae > Streptophyta > Magnoliopsida > Apiales > Apiaceae > Apium > Apium graveolens. Next base: position 185,141,080 of record NC_133655.1, on the reverse strand, counting down.
CCTTAACAAGCCAAAGAGAACAAAGTCAAGAGCAGTCAAGAAAGTAAAGCTGTCACCTCTCAAATCCAAATCTCTAACCAAAGCTCAATCCAAAGTCAACAAGGGAGATTACATGTACTTATGTGATGTCAAGGAATTCTCTGATCTAAACCTCTATCTAGATGAATTGGAAGAAGTTAGAGGGATTGATGCCTACAGGAATCTACCTGAAAGGTTAGTTTTCAAGTACAAGGGAGGAAAGGAGATTCAATGACCACTTCACAGGATCCTTCAAGAAAGCCAATTTGTGCTGATAAAGGTTTATTCATCATTCAAGAAGAACTTTGGATTCAATGTAACTGCAAGAAGACTTGTTTTAAAGAAGATTGAAGAACTGAGGAGTATTAGAGCTAAAGATGCACTCCCAAAGACTCTAACTATTCCTTACATAGGGAGTAGAGTGCATCTAAGGCCCTACTGGCTGATGGAGTTCATGGATGACAAAGGAGTTAGAAGATTTTTTAGATTAGAAGACTAATTGAGCATCTCTAGCAATGAGACTTTTGGAAATGCAAGAAAAGCTAAATCTCTCAGAATCTGATGAACTGGAATTCCACAGACAGCTCCAAAATCAGATAGAAGAAAATAACAGAAAGCTTGGAAAGAGATCCAAATCTTCAACGAATTAGATTAACCAAGCTTGAAAATGACTGTGAGCTAATCTTTGTGCATTTTGTTATTTGAAGCACTTTACAGTTTTATCTACTTATTTTTAAAGTTGTATTTTTAGGGTGTTTTGTTATCATCAAGTTTCTCTTAATTTATGGCTAGAATTCCAGTAGACATATATTGGGGGAGATTGTTGTGGATATGTTGTGAACTTGATGATTTCATTAACAAAACACCTTAGTAGATTTTACTTAGTGAAAAATGTAGCACTCGACGGATAAGGAATATAGTCCCGACGGATGACTCAATATAGTCCCGACGGATGATGATTTATTATCCATCGAGTGAGTAGCTTATGTAATAATGAGTCTGTAGCACATTTCTGCATACACCTTGTTTAGATTCTGTAGTAGCACTCAAGTCATGTTGACTTTAATTAGATATGCAGAATAGGTTGAATATTTGTACATAGATGATGTCTTGTAATTCTACATAAACGAAATAAAGTCAAGTGCCAGATAGCTACCCGATGGATAAACAATAATGCCACTCGACGGATGATCAACTAGGCAACCCGATGGATGATCATGTACCCGACGGATAATCAATTCAAACATTTGTTGACAGTGATAACACAATCACATGCGTCGATTATATGCAAAAGGAATGTGGAAGCCTATTCAACTGGGTTTTAGAGAACAAAGAAGCATTGCTATTTTCATGCTATTATGAAGATATTCAAAGATGCTGTAAAAGAGTAATGAAGCAGCATAGTATTAGACTTGATAGGTTTTATTTTATTATGTTGTCTTATTACTTTATAATCTTGGTGATATATAAACCAAGAAGTAGCAAATAGAACAACAAGAACAAGACTAAGAAACAATTGTAAGCTGCATCCCTAGCATTTCTCTGTAAACTTAGTTGTTCATATTTGTAAGCAGTTGTGAGCTAATTTTGCTACACAGAGTTCTCTTGATATAATATATACCTCTGGTGGATACATTCAAATCCACCAGAAAGTTTTTAAAGACTCGTATTTTTAATTACTTGAGTTCTGATTTTACTAACTTCTTATTCCGCACTTTGAAAATCAAACACTTATATATTATTAAGATAGAACATTTATATTTTTTTTAAAGGTTCAAGAATTCTATTCAACCCCCCTTCTGTAATTCTTGTTGCATTATTAGGGACTAACACATTCCTCACAGTGCAAGTGTGTGATTTCTATTTAGTGATATCACATTGTGTTTCACTCCACTCTACACTCAAGTGTTTGTCACTCAGTCTCACAGTGTGTCACTCACTCAAAGCTCCAAACATCCAAGTGTACCTGCGAGAAAATCTTTTTCATAGAAAAGTTGCCTTCTAGCTTCAAGGATGGAAACTCTCAGTCAAGAGATTCAGAAATATTCCTTCTGAGAGGGGAAATTAGGATTCTTTTAACTGAAAGAATTCATGATATCAACTTCCATGAAGAAGTCTCTCATTTACAAGTTGCTATTTTGACTAAGTCAAAATCATATCCAGATTTGAATTCTGGCAAGATAACCAGTGATCAATGATATGCCATTAGGGATTAAAGATTTCTTCTGAAGTCTGTGAAGACTTATCAAAGTAACCAACCAAGATCATATGTTCTTATTCAAAATCAGAGATAAAGATTAGAACATGATCCAGGATTTCAACCTATTGCCATTGACCTTGATATGGTTTGACAATGATTGTTGCATCAATACCTTCCTTGTGTGTGTGAATCTCACATGTGCATTGGAAACATTTTAATCAAGGAGTAGTGTCTCTTATACAGATGCCCTGGCTGACAGGAGAATTTTCAATAGATAACATTCTGTTGGGATAATGCACCTAGTAACTGTTTATATGCCTTTTTCAGCTCTATATCCTTTTGAGAGAATACAGATGGGCTTACAGATATCTCAGGTTATACATACTCCACTTCTTTGTGAGAGACAGAGCTGTAGGGTTGACCTTTCCTTCCTTATGTGGTGCTTCTTGGCACTATCTCCCTCATCCTCAACACAACTCCAAAACCAAATGGTAATTTTGTCTGATCACTGAGTTGATATCTCAAGAAAATTAAGTGAATTAGAGAAAAATCTGGGGATGTATCAGAGTAAGGTAATGGAATACTGTTTGAGAGGTGTTTGGTTCTAATGACTTGGGATAGAACCTATGAGGTGTGATAGGCTCTTAGTCAGTTCCTAAAACCACTGAGGGTATTGAAGATCACAAACAGCCGAAGTACAATATCAGAGAATTTGATGATCAAGAACAGAGTGATTTCAGAACCAGAAATCTTTTACCTTAACTTACCATAATATGGATTCATGAAGGATGTCTCAGATGATCATGCTTTCTGATTCTTTTGATAGTACTTCTCAAACAAATCTCATCAACTCAAAACAGTTCAAAGTTAGTCCAATACAGATTAATACTATAGAGGAAAGAGATGAACATTATTTTAAGCTTATAAGATATACATAAGGTAATCAGAGTATAAGAAATATATCAGGATCAAATATCCAAAACAAAACATAAGCATAGCAAGATCATCAGAGTTACACATAGGATCAACCTATAAGTCATATAAGCCATTAATTATGCCAGGAGTGTATTCAACAAGTATACACCAATTGATTAGACATCACAAGACTGAACCAATTTAAAATCTACTCCTAATATAATAATATCAATATCAAGAGTGTTTGCATCATATAAAAATATATAGCATGTAAACATTCAAACAACTCATATATTACATCAAAAACTCTAACTTACTTACCACTAGCATATAACATGTAACACATGGTAATCAGTTAGCTTCAAAACAAGTTTACAAACATGGATATATATAATGAATAGATATGTATACTTCCTTTCCCCTCAAAGCAACATCATCGGGGTGGTAAAGTTTACCCGCACCAAATTATATTTGTTGATTTCCAATTAATTGGACAAATTCAACAAGCCAAGTTCACTAACCAACTTATTGAAGGTAACTTCATCAAGTAGTTTCGTGAAAATGTCTGCAATTTGGTCCGTTGTGGGAACATAATGAAGTTCCACAATTTCATTCATTATATGCTCTCGAATGAAATGATACCTTATATCAATATGTTTGGTCCTTGAATGCTGAACATGGTTATTTGAGATTGCTATGGCACTTGTGTTGTCACAATAGATAGGAATATTCTTCAAATCAAGTCCATAGTCTCAGAGTTGGTTTCTCATCCAAAGAAGTTGAGAACAGCAGCTACCAGCAGCAATGTATTCAGCTTCAGCAGTAGATGTAGAAACTGAATGCTGCTTCTTACTAAACCAACAAACCAATCTTCTCCCAAGAAACTGACAGCTTCCTAAGTACTCTTCCGATCAATCTTACAACCATCGTAGTCAGAATCTGTGTAGCCGATGAGATCAAAGCCCGTATCTTTAGGATACCAGATACCGAGATTAGGTGTACCCTTCAGATATCTGAAAATTCTTTTAACAGCTATCATATGAGATTCCTTTGGATCAGCTTGGAATTGTGCAAACAAACATGTAGCAAATATAGTATCTGGACGACTCGCAGTCAGGTAGATTAATGATCCAATAATGCCTCAATAATAAGTGATGTCCACCATCTTACCAGACTTATCTTGATCAAGTTTTGTGGCAGTTGCCATCAGAGTCTTTGCAGGTATTGATTCTTCCAACTGATATTTCTTTAGAAGATCTCTAATATACTTCCTTTGATAAATGAAGATACCATCTGATTTCTGACTCACTTGCAATCCAATGAAGTAGCTCAACTTACCCATCATACTCATCTCATACCTACTCTGCATAAGCTTAGCAAACTTTGCACAAAGTGCATCATTCGTAGACCCAAATATAATGTCATCAACATAAACTTGCACAAATATGGTATCATCTTTATGATTCTTATGAAATAGAGTCTTATCTATAACACCTCTAGTGAAACCATTTTCAAGAAGAAATTCTGAGAGAGTGTCATACCATGTTCTCGGCGCTTGCTTTAGACCATAAAGAGCCTTGAAGAGAAAATAGACAAAATCTTCAAACTCAGGATCTATGAAACCAGGGGGTTGCTCCAAATAGACCTCTTCTTCAAGCTCACCATTCAGGAAAGTACTTTTCACATCCATCTGATATACCTTGAAGTTTGAATATGCTACAAATGCTAAAAACATCCTGATGGCTTCAAGTCTAGCAACTGGTGCAAAGGTCTCATCATAGTCAATCCCTTCTTCTTGAGAGTATCCCTTAGCAACCAGTCTCTCCTTATTCCTTATTACAATTCCATCTTCATCAAGCTTGTTTCTGAAAACCCATTTAGTGCCAATCACTGATTTGTCTTTAGGTCTGGGTACAAGCTTCCACACTTTCTTTCGTTCGAACTGATTGAGTTCCTCTTGCATTGCAATCACCCAATCAGGATCTCCAAGAGCTTCATCTACTTTCTTTGGCTCCATTTGAGATAGAAACCCAGAATAGAAACATTTATTTGCTGTAGCTATTCTAGTCTTGACTCCACTATCAGGATTACTAAGTATCAAGTTCTGAGGATGGTTTTTACTCCATACTCTATGTCTTGGTAGACTATCCCTTGATGACTCAGTATTTCCAGAATTGCATTGTGTCTGACTACCGGATCCTTGTTCTTCTTCTTGTTCTGCTCCACCCGAGTTGTTGCTAGCTTGATCTACAGAATCTGAAGCTTGAGGACTAGTCCCTAAGATAGTGTGACTTGTCTCATGACAATTACCTTCAGAATCTGCATCAGAATTATGATCATCAGGATCATTGCCTTTGTCATTGTTGTCTGGAACAACTTTAGGTTCATCTTCTCCATCAGAATGATCTTCAACATCAAGATTATCACTGTCATCTTCCTTCTGAATACTTGGGAGCTTGGCGTCATCAAATGTTATATTATGGATTTCCACAACCTTTTGATCACTAATCACATACACCCTGTAAGCCTTTGACTCCAGAGAATAGTCCAGAAAGATACCTTCTTCAGCTTTAGCATCAAACTTTCCAAGATGCTCATCATCCTTAAGCACAAAGCACTTTCCTCCAAACACGTAAAAGTATTTCACCGATGGTTTCTTGTTGGCTATTAACTCGTAAGAGGTCTTCTCATATGTCTTGTTGATCAGGTTTCTGTTTTGAGTATAGCATGCAGTGTTAACTACTTCAGCCCAAAAGTAAGTAGGAAGATTGGCTTCATTAAGCATAGTCCTTGCAGCTTCAACCAATGTTCGATTCTTCCTCTCAACCACTCCATTTTGTTATGGAGTCCATAGTGCTGAAAACTGTCTTGAGATGACCTTCTCGACAAAAAAATCATTCAGCTTTGCATTTCTGAATTCTGTTCCATTATCTTATCTGATTGTTCGCACAGGCACTCCAGCTTCTAACTCAATCTTATTGATGTGATCAATAATTATATCAGGTGCTTCATCCTTTGAATGTAAGAATAACACCCACGTGTATCTGGAATACTCATCAACAATCACTAAGCCATATTTCTTTCTTGACATAGACATGACATTGACAGGACCAAACAAATCCATGTGAAGGAGTTGTAGTTGTCAGTGATGTCAATCATTATCTTCTTCTTGTGTGATGCCCTCTTTGACTTTCCCTTCTCGCAAGCTTCACAAAGTCCATCAGGACTGAATTCCATCTCGGGCAATCCTCTCACCAATTCCCTCTTAACCAAAGAATTCATGGTCTTGAAGTTCAAGTGGGAGAGCTTCTTATGCCATAACCAACTTTTATCTGGAAAGGCTTTACTGTAGAAACACAATACTTGACCATCTGCAGAATTCCAGTCAGCTACGAACAAATCACCCTTTCTAACTCCATTGAGAGTCAGCTTCTTATTCTTCTGATTAGAGATCAAACACTTATCCTTCTTGAACAACACTTCACATCCTTTATCACAAAATTGACTGATACTGAGAAGATTGTGCATAAGACCTTCAACCAGAGAGATTTCTTCAATGATGACATTGCCAATTTCCAAAAAACCATATCCCGTAGTATAACCCTTGATGTCATCACCAAAGGTAACCACTAGGCCGGCTTTTTCAACCACCTTTGATAGCAGGGCTCTATCTCCAGTCATATGCCTTGAACATCCACTGTCCAGAATCCACATGACCTTCTTCTGCTTTATGCCCTGAAAACAAAAGTGATTAAGTTTTCTTTGGTACCCAAACTACGTTGGGTCCAGAAGACTTAAAAGCATTTGAATATATAATATTTCTTTTCACAGAGTTGACAGGCTAAACAGTTTTTGCTTTATCATTGACTATTTCCTTGTCACTTTTAGAAGCACCAACAGACTTGCTCTTGGGCTTGGTGACAGGTGCCACTTTCCTAGCTTTAGGAGGGCTTACAGTCTTTGATCTACCAGTGTTCTTACTAACATGCTTATCATGATTATGAGATGTATTATGTGAGTGTGTGGAATCAAGATAAGTGTGCATGAAAGATACTACACATGGCATGCAAACAGATTTATTACACTTAGAAGCTTTAGGCATGTTAGGCATGTTATGCACATAAGCATTCTTAACATTATCTACTTTAACCTTTCTACAAGCATGAGTAAGGTGACCAGCAGAACCACAGTTATTGCATAACTTCGTAGGGCCAGTATTTCCTATCCTGCTATTTCTACTTCTATTCTTCTTATTCTTGGAAGTAAAACCTAGTACGACAAAAGATAAATCAGAGTCGCTAGCAACAGATGTAGGTTTCTTTGCCTTTTGTCTCCTTGAGAGCTCGAGATCCTCAACAAGCATCTCATGATGAATATAAAGATTATCTTCATCAAAGGGCTCAACACTAGCTTTCTTAAATATAGGCTTCTTAGCTTCCTTAAGAACATGAGGTGTACTAGGGGGATTAACAACTTTCTTTACAGGCTCATTTTCAACTACTCCTTTCTTAAAAGCTTTTCTAAGTTCGTCGTAGTCTAATCCTATCCCAACCTTTCCACCTACTACTTGATCAGCTATGAGCTTCTTAGCAAGATTTCTAGAATCAGTAAAAGCATGCAATTTAGTTTCTAATTCTGCATTCTTGTTCCTTAGCTCTTCCTCTGTCTCAAGGTGCTTAGTAATCTTAAGCTCTAAATATTTATTGGTTTGCTTAAGATTCTCAACACTGACCATATCTAGAACTAACTTATCATTTTCATCTTTAACTTTCTTTAGTTCTACTCTAAGGTCTTCCACATCAAACAGAATACATCTTAGTGTAGTACTAACGTTTCTATACACTTCTTTTACGGCATCATATTGTTCAATGCATTCCTTTGTATTACATCGTGCCTTAAGATAGTGATGAAAAACAACATTTCCATACACTAGCACAGTCTTCCTGAAGGCGACACAATGTTCATTCTCACACAAGTTATCTGGAGGTAAAGCATGAATAGTTGGAAATGTTACCTGAGATGAAGATTATGCCATCAATGCAAGATTTCCATATTGTTCTTCTTCATCATCAGTGTCTTCCCAGCTCTTCCCCTCAGCTATGTAAGATTTCACTGGATACTTCCTTGAGCTACCTGAGTCCTTCTTCTGATAAGCTTTGCTTTTATCCTTTGACTGTTGAGGCTTCCTACATTCAGTGGCAAAGTGCCCAACCTCATTACAGTTATAACATCTGAACTTGCTTCTATCAACCATCCCTGTCTTGTAACCTGATCCAGAAGATGAACTTGACCTCTGACCACGGTTGCTGCTTTCAGAACCCCTAAAGCCTTGCTTCCTTCCAAACCTGATGTTACTGAACATCCCAGCTAAGTTGGCCATAGTAGGATCTTCCATAATTTGCAGCTCCTCAATGGTGTAGTAATCACTTGGACTCCTAGAGAGGTTTCCATCATCCATCTCAGCCTCAAAGAATGTTTCAGCTTTAGACTTAGGCTTTTCAGCAGTAATGTCAAGCTTTTTGATTCCACTAGCTAAAAGAGCAGTTGTCTTGAGTAGTTCAGTATTCTTTCTATCAACTGTTCCTCCACCATAGATAATTTTCCTTTGTTCCTGCTCCATTTCATGAGTTTTCAGCTTACCATATAACTTCTCAAGTGTCATGGTTTCGAAGTCAACACGCTCACGAACAGATGAAGCCTTGTTCTCTAGATGGTGAGGTAAGACAAGCATAAACTTCCTGTTGACTTCTCTCTGAGGATAAGTCTTACCATGAATACCTAATTTGTTTAACAGCTTGTTCAGTCTTTCAAAGACTTGAGTGATACTTTCTCCAGTCAAGGACTTAAAGACCTCATATTATGAAGTCAAGATATCCAATCGATTCTGCCTGACATCTTCAGTTCCTTCCATATGAAGTTCTATGGTTTCCCACATGTGCTTTGCACTCTCACACACCATAATTTGGTGACTCATATCATCATCCATCGAATCCACCAAAATAAGCTGCTGGCCTTCATCCAGAGCTATCAGTTCTTTATCACGTGCACTCCATTCAGCTTCAGGACATGACATTCTCATATTAGGCAACTCCGGATGATCCTTCATTGGCACATGTCTTCCTTCTCTTAATACTCTCATATACTCTGGATTCGATGCCCGAATATACAATAGCATTTTCTTTTTCCATAGATTATATCTCGATTTATCAAACTGAGGAACCTTGATACTACTAACTTTCTGAGAACTCATCTTTTCAGATCTGAGAAAAATTTGCAATAAACCGTCTCAAAATACGATAACCCAGTCAGTCAATAATACCAAACCAGTCAAGTCAAAACCAACAAACCCAAATCAAGTCTACACACCGGAAGCACTCCCAGACTCCGTACAACCAAAATCAACAACAAAACTTGCTAATCTAACGGATCAGATCTGTATATCGATCAACAAGCTCTGATACCAATTGTTAGGTCCAAATATACATACAGAGGGGGGTAAATGTATGTTTTTTTATTTTTCGTTAATTAATTACAGCGGAAAATAAACCTCGAAAATAAAATAAACAAACACTAAGAGATTCACGAAATAATTCTTTTTATTAAGAAATTAAACCGTAAAGGTTTACTTACAACTCTGAATATAAATAATTCGAAGCAACAAATATAGAGAGAACCAAAAGAATAGCAATCAATTTGGGGTTCTATCTATCACTCTAAAAATTCAAAGCTTCTATCAAAAGATATTAAATACAATCAAGAGAGCTTTAAAAAATGAGTGCTACAAGTTTGTAAGGCTTTAATGGTGTGAAATAAATTGGGCAACACTTCTCTCCTTAATTTCAATAAATGAAATCAACCCACTCTATAAGAAAAATTCTGCAGAGCTTTAGTGGTGTTTTGCTGAGAAGTGTTATTTTTCAATCTGCTGAAAATTGGTTTTGTAGTGGTAGAATTGTAGGAGAGATAAAAAGACTATGTGGCTGCCTCTTGTCCATTTGTGTGGATGTTCCGGGAGTATTGTGTGGCGGTCAGAATATAAAAGAGCAACATTTGAATTTCCACCAACTCCTGTGCTGCGTTCACTACTGCTGTTTAATTTGCCTTAACATTTGATTGTTTTTGTTTTCTATGGCGACTGCATAATGGCACAAACAGATGAAATCCAGCCGCCTTTTTTTTGCAATGTTTCGTCTGTGGCGACAGGTGTAGTAGAAGTTGCATGCCTTTATTTTCTTTTATTTCAAAAACTACAAGGCAACACAAGAGAAGCATAGATTAATCGCTAGAGGTGCGCCGACTTTCTTGCCATTATATTTCACCTATGCCAACTCTGTGACTTGGTTCTCTCTATTTGAATAAACAAAATAGGACAGAGAAATGGCACCACATGCATGCACATGAGAGATTTTCTCGTGGACAAAGAAAGAGACGCCAGGAAATGATTTGTAGGCCAAGCGCCATGGAGAAGAGGGGGAATGCAGGACGTGCGCGCACGCGCACGTGGGGAAGCAGTAACCGCAAAACACACTCTGCCAATTCTGATTTTATGTGCTATTTGATTATAACTTCATGCGGACCTCTCCTTGATGCTTTAAAACTAGACTATTATTTCTTTTGTGCACAAACCCAGTACATTACCTGGTTCTTTTTATTTCCAAACAACAAAGATGAAACTGCCAATGCCTTTAACAATTACAACTGTGTTTCTTTTGTACCAAATAAAAGATTTCGAATTCTTTTAATCAAACAAATGAACGAACCATGCATGAAAGTATTCTGGCTGGATAATTAAACAAAATAAATATTTGACATTTAAAATAAATAAATAAATAAATTTTAAATTTATTTATTTAAATAAATTCAAATATTAATTTTATTTTCCAAAATTAAATATTGGTATTAAATTAAATAAATAAATCTTTTGAGATTAATTTATTCATTTAATAAAACTTAATATTTAATTTATTTATTTTAAAATCAAATTGTGATCTAAAATTAAATAAATAAATGAGATGATTTTCATTTATTCATTTAATAAAAAATCAGTCATTGATTTAAAAATAAATCCAGTAAATCCTCGGGCTATACTCCTTTGTATCTGCAGGCCTTTTAATCTCCGGGGTTTTGTACCTTAAAATAATTTTCAGACTCCTCGAATACAAAAACCACTTAACAGTATTCCTAAAAATAATACTCCATTTCCTTTCACGGATTACTGACGTCTCGTGCACGGGACTGGTTCACAGACGACTAGTTCTGCTCTCAGGCCTTCGTATTATACCTGTATAGACCACTGTTAAGATTTCTACCAAATATAACCAACTTTACTAGGAATCCTTGAGGTCTTTACACTGATTCTGACAACTGCTTCGAATGACTCCAACCTTATTCCTCCGATGCCTGAACATATTAATGAACTTCATACGAATCACTGTTGACGTCTTCTTCACTACAGCTAACAAAACCTTTTGTGCATATACCCAATATCCAATCTGTACTGATCCTAGTGGAACATAGATTATTTCAAAGTCCTTATTCTATGTTGAGTTTTCCAAACCAGTATTGTTGAGTTATACGTATAGCTTCAATCTTGCTCAACACTAATCCTTATAACCACGAGAACTTGATTATTATGTTATCTAATTCTACCGATTGATAGCAAATCCTTGTACTTACCTTGTTATATCCTATTGATGAATATAAACCACCTTATACTTGAAGATCAATGTTGTTTATGATTCTATATATTGATTTACCTTGTTTACTCGATTATTGTTACATAATTCAATTTTTTTTATAAATGTGGACCAGATTCATGGTCAGACAAGATTGGTGGTCATGTTAGGCCAATGTGTGCCTTGGAAACAGTAATTAGAGCAGAGTTGTGTGCCTTACTCGGGGTTAGTGCGTGACTGATCAACAGCCTAACCTTGGTTTTTAAAATAAAAAAATGAATATCCAATTTTAATCATTTCTTATAAAGAAACTTGATAACCTAAAATCATTTCATTTGATCATTATTTAACCTCAGTATTGTCACTATGACTTGCTGAGCTAGTTAGCTCATTTGTGCGATTCTGTTTATGTTCTTTTTCAGTTAAGAAGGAACCTGTTGGTAGCGAGGATACCCAATCAAGTGTGTGAGCTAGGATTCCAGGTTGAGCGGAATAAGCTAGCTGAAGACTTTTGTAATATTTTAAGTTTAAAAGTTTGTAAGAATGTTTAATATTCAGATGTAAGTTTAAATAATTGGGATTTGGAATGTTTGTAATATAAGTAAGGTTGTGGCTTGTGTTGTGTACATACTTTAACCTGTTGTGATCCGTGGATGAAGGTAAGTAGGGTCACTGCATATTATTATTATCTTTATTATTGTCATAAGCAGGTCTATATGTATTGTGTATGTGTTGTGGACCCCAAACTTCTGACCCGGGTTTGGAGGGTGCCACAACTACCTCCTGATGAGCTATCATATGCTGAATTTAAAGAATTTCCAGTATATACTGTATTTTCTGGTTCATCTTATTCATCAGAATTTAAATCACTTTCTGTCTATGGATATTGCTTCCTATCAACATGTGGATGTTCATGAACTAACACTAAATCAGGATCAGAATCTTTATCAGGATCTGACTTATTGTCGGGATTTAACTTGTCGCAAGAATTGGACAAATCATCAGAATTTGAAATATCTCCTGACTTGAGTCTTTTATTCGCAAACACAAGTTCTTCATACGAGTCTTCTTCAATTCCAGTGATCTTCTTGTCATCAAAGGAAACATGAATTGATTCAATAATTGTTCTTGTTCTTAGATTGAAAACTTTGTACGCTTTTGATGAAGGACATCCAACAAAAATGCCTTCATCATATTTTCTGTCAAATTTTCCAAGCATTTTGGGATGTGTTCTTAGAACAAAACACTTGCATCCAAAGATATGTAGATGATTTAAGATTGGCTTTTTTTCCTTGATCATTTAATAAGAAGTTATTCCATGTCTGTTGATCAGAGTCAGATTTTGAATATAACAGGCAGTGTTGATAGCTTCAGCCCAAAAGTATGTTGGTATATTAGCTTCCACTAGCATAGTCCAACCAACTTTAATAAGCGTCATGTTTTTCCTTTCCATAACACCATTTTGTTGAGGTGTTCCAGGAGCTGAGTAGTATTGAGAGATTCCCTTATATATGCATATCCCATCCATCTTGTTGTTTTTGAACTCAGTCTCATTATCACTCCTCAGAATTTGCACTTTATGCTATTTAATCAGTCTCAGATGATCCAAGAAAATTTCAGCTGTTTCATCCTTACTGTGCAAGAAAAACACACCCAAGTAAATCTAGTATATTTATCAATAACAACTAGAGTATACCATTTCTTGTTAATTGACATGACATTCATAGGGCCAAAGAGATCCAAATGCATCATTTGATATGGCTTTTTAATGAATGATTCTGACTTGCTTTTGAAAGAGGTTCTTCTTTGCTTAACATGTTGACATGCATCACATAAACCATCAGGGGAGAAGTACATGTTAGGTAGACCTCTTACTAAATCTTTCTTCACCAGTTCATTGAGATTATTGAAAGTGAGATGAGAAAGCTTCTTGTGCCAATTTCAACTTTCATCTACTCATGCCTTGGTTACCAGACAAGTTTCAGGACCATCAGTATTTGTATAAAGTTTGGCATCATAAATGTTTCCATACCTGTAAGCTTTGAAAACAGTTTTCTTTGTGATCTTATGAACTACTTCACAGTGCGTATCATAGAACATGACATAGAAACCTCTGTAAGTAATTTGACTAATGCACAACAAGTTGTGCTTCAATACATCTACCAGAGCTACGTTTGAGATGATGATATTTCCAATGATAATATTGCCATATCCTAGTGCTTTTCCAATATTGCCATCTCCATAGGAAATTATTGGGCCAACCTTCTCCTCATATTCTGACAACAAGGATTTAGTTCCAGTCATATGTATTGAACAACCACTGTCCAAGAGAAGCACATTCTTCTTATTTCCTTGTAATCAGAAATATGGAAATAAGTCAAAATTTTTAAGAACCCACACTTGTTGGGTCATTTTAGACATCTTATATCTTTTTGCATTAGCAGAATTCTTCTCAGGATTTGATCCATCAGGAATTACTCCATCATGATTTGTCTTAACATTTTTGACTCTATAAGATGTATGCACATTCAGTTTAGCAGTTCTATTTAAAACAACAATTTTATTGAATTTTGGCAGAGGATCATAATTTTTGTGATACAAACTATGATAATCTTTACAAGTATAAATAGAATGCCAACTGCTACCACAATGAGAACAAGGATTTTGTGGTTTGTAAAGTACTGATCTACAAAGTTAAAACAAGCTTTCCTAGGAGCATCATGAATGTACTTATAGTTGTTTACCTTGTTTATTCCTTGTTTTCCATTACTACCTCTCTTAGACCTAGGTTTGGGAGCCTTAATAGTTACCTCACAAATTTTCTTGTCTAACTGACTCTTAGAGAGAAGTCCTATATTTTTGCTTCTCTTTTCTAGTATTTTAGGAGCTTCTTTCTTTTATCAAGGACTTTAGAAATAGAACCAAATTCATAGACAGACTCCACTCCTCTTTTATCAGTTCCAATAAACTTAACTGGAGTAGTGTTATTGATGGATTTATTGATATTCCTATCAGTAAATTTGTGATAACCTAAACATTATTTTCAGTTTTTATCACTGATGAAATCATGAACTTTCTTTCTTGAAGTCGTCCATGTTTTAAACACCTCTCTTTCTTTTTCTCGAACCTTCTCTAATCTGGCATACTTGATGTTTATCTAAGTTTCATTATGTTGTGCCTTCTTACATGCTTTTTCATTCTCGTGCATGCAAATTAACTCAGCTTCTAAAATATCATTTCTTTCTTTAAGCCTCTTATTATCAATAATCAAACAATCACATTCAATAGTCTTACTTTCAAAGTAACATGCAAAGAGTATAAGCAGTTTAGATAAATTATCCGTATCAAAAGGAAATATAATTGAAGGTACATTATCAGTTCCTGAGGTATCCTCTCCATGATTTGCCATGAGTGCATAACATTCATCATTATTGTCAGTTCCTAATGAGTCCATCTGGTCTCTGTTGGAGTTTGTTGTGACCAAAGCCTTTCTAGTTGTCTTGGGGTTATTTAGTAGCTAGATGTCCTTTTCATTACAGTTGTAACATCTCACCTTGGTCTTGTCAAAATTCCTTCCTTTAGTGTACTGACCATTACTCTTTCTGAACATGTATTTTCCATCATCAGAGAACCTTCTGTTGAAACCACCTCTTCTCTGTGGTTTCACAAACCTCATCCTTCTGAAACCTTTCACAAGCATTGCAACCATTTCAAGAACTTAAGGATCATCCAGATCAATCTCAGAATCCTCATCAGTATCTGTATCAGGATCTGATACATCATCAGTGTCTGATCCTTCCGCAATGTTCCTTCTCCTTGACCTCTCAATCATCTTTTCCTTGCCCTTATGAGTCTTAGTATTAAGAGCCACAACCTTCATCTTCTGACCCTTTCCATTTTTCCTTTGCTGGATCTCTAAGTCATGAGTTTTCAGCATCCCATACACTTTATCCAAAGTCAGAAAATCAAGATCATATTAATGCCTGATTATTGAGGCCTGAGTATCCCAATCTTCTGGAAGAGCTCTTAGAAACTTGGTGTTTGAGTCTTCTCTTTCATATTCTTTTCCAAACAATAATAGATCATTTAACAATGTCGAAAATCTATCATATATATCAGTAATTGACTCATCAGCCTTGGCATCAAATTGTTCATATTCTTGTACAGGAGTAACTCTCATGTTCTTCTTTATTTCCATTGTACCTTGGCACTGTCTCTCTAAGGCATTCCATATCTTCTTTAAAGTCTTACAGGCAATCACTCTGTTTGACATCACACTGTCCAAACTATTGTGCAAAATATTCCTGACTTTAGAATCCTTAAGCATTGCAGCTTTTTTAGGATCTGACCACTTTGATCTTTCCTTCCTGACATAGTGTTCAGGAGCATCTGCAGACATAGCCACAGTTTCCATAGGGTATGGAGGTCCTGTTTTGATGATATCAACATATGCATCATCAATAGCTTCAAGGAACATCAACATCTTTACTCTCCATATAGAGTAATCAGCTTTCTTTAGGATGGGAATTTTCATGCTTTCATACTTACTTCCAGACATCTTGACCTTTGCAAATTAACAGTTAATTTAACCGCTCTGATACCACTTGTTACCCAGTAAAGTAATTGGTTAGGGGGGGGGGGTTGGATACAATTACTAAATAAATCGATGTATTATGAAAGTAAAGTAAGAATAGATGAATCAAATATCAGTTTATATTGATCTTTATTAAACTTTTACAAAACTATCTCAAGAACAATATTCTTAGGAGCTTTTAGGGTATGCGAATACTCGAGTTAAGTGCTTCTCACTCTATTGTGATAACCTATTATGTGTTTATATACTACATAATTACAATCAATCCTCTATCAATTACAAGATATGTTACAATATAACTCAAACACTTTCTATACATATTTAAATCAACTATGATCCTATAAATCAGCACATTCTGATTTATCTCGCAGTCCTGACTTGTCATCCAAGTCATTCTCAACGAATAGCATGATCAACGGATAAGTTGTAGCTTTAACGGATAATCATTTGTGTATATCAACGGATGACTGAAGATTGTCAACGGATGATAATGCAGCTTCCGACGGATAATCATATCACAACAGTTGATCATATCCTGATTGTTTAGACAGATCCCGATTCTCGACTTAGCCAATTCTCAACAAATACTTTATAAATTTACGTGCTTCATTTATTTTGATGTTTTTATATTTTAAAATGATTTTAAGAGTGTTTTTTACATTGATCGGCACCATATCATGTAAAAATAATATAAAATAATCTATACGCTAAACAATTATTTAAAAAATATGGGCAGAAAGCTAATATTATTCTATAAATTTAATATTATTTATTGTATGAGGTGATGAATTTTCGAATTATTATGTATTTAACAAACCAAAATTCAGTTTGACTTTACTAGAAAGAGAATCAAAAGAAAAGAATTTTTATGATTAGCAAATTACTGTTTTATCCCTGCTTTTTTATCCCTAAATTAGCAGACCCCTTCTCTCATTTCTCTCATTCTCTAGAACTCTCTACAACTCTCTCCATCTCTCTCATATCTCACAATTTTTCCTTACTTTATTCACTCCATCAGTCTTTCGTCCTCTTTTCCATTGAACTCTCAAACACACCTCTTTAATTCATCACTCCTCTAATTTCAAGATGTGTATATTAGTATATATATAGAGATATTGCTACTCTAATAGAAACCAATTTTAGAATAAAAATTAGAAACCAATTTTTTTTTTTTAAAAAATTACTTCGAAATATAACACATATGGTATGCAATGAAGATAGATTTTAAAAAAATTATTGTTTGACAGAAAAAATCAAATTAAAAATGAAGGGGAAAAGCTGAAATTGTATGTGGGAGGGTGCATATTAGTTGGGTGTGGTACTTTTAGGGGGACCATTATATTAGATTGATGTAATGGCTTAAATTAGTATCTATTTTCTATTTTAATTTTAGTTTATATTTGATCATTCCCCTATATATGTGTGTGTGTATGTTATGATATGGGTATTTGAAATGGGTTTGATGTATGTGATGATTTTGGAGGAAAGGGGTGAGAGCTCGAGGTGGAGCACCCGAAATGGGGCCATCCGAGATCCAACATCGTCGGCGATGAATAAATCGGAGCCGATGACATGGTTTTGATAATTTTAAATATTTTTTTTGGTTACTTTGGGTTTGTTTTGGTGAACTGATGATGTCTTTAGATTAAAATTGGGTTCTATGTAGTTATTCAAGTTGGATGTCGCATTTTCTTTTTTTCCGATTTTGGTTTCTTATTTTGGATTAGATTTCTTGTGCTCTTGGTTGTGGTTTGATGTTTAGATTCTGATTATGTGCTTATAGTTGGAATTATGTGAGTATAAGATCTTATTTAAAGATTTCAATTGATGCATGCTTATTTCTTAAATTTTCGGCTAGATTTTAGCATGTTTTTAGTTTGACTTTTAAATTAAATTTAAAGGGTTTAAGTTGTTCTTAAGGTTCTGAAATTTGGTGAGGATAACTGATGTTGATTATTAGAGATATGTTTAATTTAGATGTTATATAAATATATAGGAGATCTGGGTAATGATGTTTGTGAATTGTATTTGCGAATCCGACTAAAAATTTGTGGTTTATGTTCTGTTCTTGCCCTTTATCGACTTCCAGGTCTGTTATGAATGTTAAGTCTTCTATGATAATGTTCAATCTGGAGTCTAGTTTTCCCACGCAAAAACCTTATATAATTTTAGTTGACGAATAAAGAGTTATACATGTTTTACTCAAAGACGCGCAAAGCAGAATTATTTTGTGTCTGATTTATAATATATTCAATTTGTTTTTAGCCTATATAAAATATTATAGAAATGTAATTTTTATGTCAAATTGGGCTGGTATTCAGGAATAATTTTTCAAAATTTTGTTTCAGTTTAATTATTTTTTAATTTTATGAAAAAAAATTGGTAAAGTGTGTAGGGTAGGAAATTTTTAGGTTTTTGAGATTGTTTAAGTGATTGATAATAAATATTTGAAAGTCTTTGATTAAAATTAGTATTTTTGGTTAGGGATATGATATGTTCTTTATATTTTATTAAATTTCAGATTTAAATTAGTGTGTTTGATGTGATACATAGCTTGTGTTCATGTGCCTTATGTGTTGGTTTACGTGAGGTTTATAACAATGTCTACTAATGTGTGTCTATTTGATACATATTCTAGTCATTAATTATGATAATGTCACGTGACTATATATTTACTTATAGTCGACATTTATAAAAGTTGATTATTGATTATAGTATATATTGGTTGTGGTATGTGTTATTAAGTTGTTGATGGTTTGGTGTCGGTAGCGACCAACTGGTAGTGTATAATTACATAGAAAATGTTGCCGGATTTTTGTTAGAATCCTAACCGACTCTAACAAAAAAATCGTTAACTAATCTTTGTAACTTTATGTGTGTAGTGCTAATCGATCTTTAATATATATTCCAACATAATTAGCAGATAGTCAAGTTAAGTATTTGAATCACGTGGATTTGACCAGCTAAACTTAATTTGACTTGAAACTAATTAACTTGGAAATTCAAATTTATTTTACAAACTTAAGTCATTTGTTTTAACTGATCAAGTGTTTTACAAAAGATTTTACTTTAAAAATTCTATTTTAGAAGCAAGCGTGTTTTCTATTTTTAAATTAAGCTTTCAAACTGAAAATTGCATAGGTACTGGTCTATGTGTTATATGATCAATGTATATGTGCTTTGTGATAGAATATAATTTACCTTTGAGTATCTAAAGGGTAGATTAGAGTTAGACATTTAGGGTGAATATCAAGTTGATCATAAAATATATTGAAGTAGTGTATTTTATACGTGTAGATTTGAAGAGTGACGACGACGATCTAAGAAATGAAAGGGCTAAGTTAGAGGAGTTATGAAGTAGGATCTCTGGAGTTTCAGAAAAGCGTATTTGAGTCAAGTAACATTTCTTCAACCTTAAAAACCTTGTTCTTGATTTGAATACCTACTACCACATTTTGATATTATGTTTAAAATATTATTTTACGTAAAGTTAATAGCATGTCTCCCTTCAAATTCTTCAGATCATGAATTACATTGAAATGCAAGTACCTTTGAGATACTTTTGATTGAATAATACCTATGTCTATCTCTCGTTGGCAAATTCTTTTCATATACTTTATTTCGTGAGAGACTTTACCATTGATATCTTGAAAATGAATTTAAAAATGGTTTCGGACTCGAAATAGTCATATTCATTTCAACAAACGGTAATGTTGTTAAAATGAAAGTATTTTTGAATTAGTCCGATAAATTGAAACTGTAACTTTTAACCGAGGCGTCGGTCCCTTTATTTATATTAAATGCCAATGTGTGCCTAAGGATCCTTTTATATTTGGGAATTACATTGGATATGTTGGTCAGAGCTATGTTGGGGGCTGATCACCTAGCTTATTTCGTAGCGTCTTATCTTGAAGTTCCAATTAGTTTTTACAATGTTTACATTTTGAAAATTTGACTATATCTGGGTACTTTTTATTACATTGCTTATTATCAAAATTAAAAATTGTTCAAGCTATGGTTATTTGCTAAGCTATTATAGCTCACTCTTGTTTCATTTTCCCTAACCAGTGGCAGTTAAGCAAGAGAATGTTGATCCATATTTAAATATCCATAAGGGTGCATATTGCGAGTCCTCGCGCGTAATACGAATTACGATACCGTCTCCAGAAGATGTTTTGGGAAAACAGTAAATGTTGGTGTTGTATAAAGGATGAAATGGATTTAGTTGAGAACTTGTAGTTAGTGAAATATTTGAATAACTTTATATCGAAGTTATTGTTTTTGTAACTTAAGAATTGTTTCGAATAATAAAAGGTTGATTTTTAGTTTAGCTAGTTGCTTGTTTCATACTATTACCTAATTGGATTCTTAGTAAATTCAAGGGCAGAGTCTTTATATTTTTGTTATATCCAGATTCTGTTTATTGTTGTTGATTTTTGACTCCCCGGTCTAGGTCTTGGATTGGGACGGCATCACAATTTAAATATTTTTTATATATATGTGAGATTTAAAAACATCACTAAAATTTAAATAGTAATAAAAATATAGCATACTTCTATAAATACTGTAAAATATAAGTGTTGCATTCAACAAATTATTATATATGAAAAGGCTTGTATAAATGTATGTGATTATGATGGATTATAGAAAAAATATACGTGGAGGATAATTAAATACAATGATTGATTTTAGGAAAAAAATTATATATTGTCTAAAACCTTACGCATGAATAGAAGATTTATTTGTTATTTAGATGGTATCAGCTTCTATTATAAGAAAATATAACTGTCATCATACGACTAGGTGGTTGATGTGTAATCTTTGTGATCATATTTTCTCAATATTTTTAATCTATTATTCACGTAATCAGATTGTTATTTAATTAGTTTTCATGTTTTATTATAGGAAAAAGGAATTCTTATAATAGAAGGATTGTGGCTGAAATTATAAGTTCTTGATTAAATTTCTTTATTTTCTGAATTATAAGTAATAAAATTTTTTAATTGAGATATGTGCGTGCTACAAGTTTCGATGTAACTTTATTGAAAAAACTGTAATTTTTTATGCCATGAATCTGCATGATTAATAGGAACCATGTTGGTTGGCTTTTTGTGTTTGCGAGCGACAATAGAATACCGTTGATAATAATTGTTATAGTGAATACCATACAATTTATTTTATGTTGAATAAATTATAATTATATACTTGAGATCATGTCTAATCAAAGGAGCCCCTTTAGTTAAATTTTTATTTTCATTATAGGCTTGTGTAATTGTCAATCACCTTTAGTTATTTTTTAGAGAAAATTAATTCTAACATCCCTGAACTGTAGACACTTTTTTCTAGGCCCCTGAATATGAATATAAATTTATAAGTAATTCAACTTTTGATTTTTTTTATTGCAGTCATTCCATTAAAAATTGAATGGACGTTGTTAGTTTTTTGGGTAAATTAATTCTAACTTCCTTGAACTTTAGGTACTTTAATTTTTTATGTTCCTGAACTATAAACGTAAATTAAGAAGTAATCCAACTTTTGAAATTTCTCATTGCAGTCTTTTCGTTATATCTTAAGTAATGCCATTAAATTTTTGGGTTGAAAATTATTTTTAAAGTTAAATATTGGGTTTCGAAGACCAATAGGTGTACGTAGTGTGGAACTTGGTCGGAAAGCCAAAAACATTCCACAGAAATCTGGGCAACCTAGTTTTCGGCCGGAAATACTCCAAATTTCTGCAAACACCCAACAAAATCCAGTGAGCTCAAATTTTCTGATACACCAAAATTGACCCAAAAATTCAATTAACATGATACATAGTGATAAAAAAATATCATACGAGTCTATTAGGCTAATTTATACTACTAAATAACAATAAATCATGTCGTAGAAACGAAGAATATCAACAGCAAAAGAATTTTCCGAAGAGGCTAATTCAAACATTAAAAATCATGAAAATTATATGAACATGCTCACAATCGTACGATATATCAATCTACATAATAAAATCACTGAAAAATTATTTGAATCAAAACTAATACTCAAGGAAAATTCGAAAATTACCCAAACTTAATTTTAATGGTGTAGATGGATAAAGAATTGAAAAATGAGCAATTTGATTACTAAAACTTTGATATTGGACACTATAATGTCATTCAAAGTTGACTTTGATTCTCCGAAACTTCAAGAATGTTGTCGAGTTCTAGTTACATAATTTTTATTATTTTTAAAAAGATGTCGCATCATAAAAAAACTAAGGTGTTACTTAAAATTTAGCGGAAGGAATAAGATAAGAAAAAAAAGTTGAATTACTTATAAATTAATATTTATAGGTCAAGAACCTAGAAAAATATTCCTATAGTTCAATAAGATTAGAATTAATTTACCCTAGTTTTTTTTGAGGTGGCAAAACTCTCAACAAAATACTTAAATTTTTGGAAAATTAAAGACAATTTTGAAAGTGATTCTGATGCCCAAATTTGAAACTTAATTAACCAAAACGCTAATTTTTCAATCCCCTATCCATTTACACAATTAAAATTTTGTTTGAATTTTTTTGTATTTTAATGGAATTAGGGTTTTGATTCAATTAGTTTTTCAGTGATTTTGACGATGTAAATGGATATACTATTAAAAAATAAGCGATTTGGTTACTCAAGTTTAGAGTTTGGAAACTAAAATCAGCTTCATAGTTGTCTCGAGTCTTCGGAATTTCAAGTACGTTTTTTAGAGTTTTGTCACGTCGCTGAAAAACTAACAGCGTCAATATGATTTTAAAGGAAAGATTGCGATAAAAATACAAAGTTAAATTGCCAATAAATTGATATTTATAGTCCAGGGGCTTAGAAAAAATGTGCATATAGTTTAGAGATATTAAATTAATGTTACTTTTATTTTTATCATTTTAATATTTTTATATATATAGTTGGATATAAGTTGGGTAGTGAACTATTTACATTCGAAATTTTAGTACATTTAATTGTTATGATGATATAAGACTGCTTATTTTTTTCTCTATCATGTGTTTTGCAGGCCGTAAATTTAGAGAAGTAACAAAAGCGGGGATATGTAACTTAACTATATATGTTTCCTATTTTTTATCATTAAAACTTTATCGTCCAAAGGTCCAAAGATATATTTATATATTTCTTAGTTAGATGATAAAAAAATTGAACGAAAAAATTTCTTGGAATAAAACTTTATCGTCCAAAGGTCCAAGTTTAGATAATGATGTTGGTTAATAAAATTATACTATAGGTAGTGTTAACGGAGGAATTTGGTTAACAAAGATTTGAAGTTCGTGACCGGAATTAAGATCTGCTACGGTGGTCGGTGATCGGTGAAATCACCAGAGTGCGTTGATTTGTGCTTAAGAAAGGCTAAGATTTCTAGGGTTTATGTTTTCCTTCTCAGATGTGATATCCCTTATCTTTTGCAGAGTTATTATTTTTATTCTTTGAATATGTTTATGTGATTTTCTGATTTAAAAAGAATAAAATTATGGTTATTTTATTCATGTTTAAAGAAATCGTGTCTTCAAGTAATTTTATGTGATTTTCTAATTTAAAAGGAATAAAATTGAGGATATTTTAATATTATTTAAAAATATGCCTTGCCATGATTTAACATGCGATAGATTTATATATGGTTTCATATAGGCCAGAGTATTTTTCGGATACTTGTTACGAGTTAAAAATGCATTTGTATGAAATTATACGTGATCTGGACGCGTCTCAAAGTGCGCTTTTATTGAGGTACTTGTTTTATCTCATTCTACATATATTTTCATACGTTATATATGTTTTCGGGATGCACTGTTAATTTAGAAAGTATTTTTGTTTATAAAAAGTATCGGACCGGGACCCGACTGGGACATCAAAGCCAACAAAATATGTGTATTTATTTTTATAAAATCAAATATCTTTCAAATAGTACGTGTTTTCATATTTTTTAAATGTACGTAATTTTCGGGGAATTTTGGTATAATATTTTATGTATTTACAAATAACATTTTAATAATATTTCCCCGTAAATTATTATGTTCAGGCTTGTTATTTTTAATTACGAGACAAAAAAGTATCGATTTTTGATTTATCGAGATTAATAATGTGAGTATAAATATTCTCAATACTTATCTGTAAGTTTTATAAAAATAAAAATTTTACTAATTCGAAACTTTCTCTGTTTATCCACTAGAGTAGTTTGAAGCTTCGTTTCAAAGATTCAATCCAAGCAATCGATCCAGCCATCTATTTTTACTAATTTTCATCTTAAAATAAAGCTTGTGATTTCCCAATCATTTTGGCACCGAGAACACGAACTAAGGTTCCATATTTTATTCGTTCCGTGTTTGTCAAAATCATTGAAATCAGAACTTCAATATTACGTGATTATTTGATTGGTTAGATGTTAGAATAAGCTTCGTTGTATGATTTGGAGCAATTTCATGTACTAGTTCATATTCTGTGATTACAAGAAAGTATAGGTCGGGTTTGATTTAGGTATGATTGATTTCTTCTTTCAAATTCTGAATCAATAATTAATTGTTTGTTCATATAAGTGATTGTATTGGATTATATTCATCTCGAGCATCAGTTTGATAGGTAATTTGTAGAGATTTGATCGTGTTTTTGTAAAAATCAGAAATTGCTCTGTTTTTTAAATCGATTTTATGTTCTTATCAGTGATTGCTAGGAGATATGGATTATGAGAATATATTAAACATACGTAAGCTTCGTGGTCCTATGTACTACGTTGAATTTGGTGTTGAATTGTGAAATATCGGGGTTGGCCGAAATTATTAAAACCTCGTCGGGATAAATGGCCATTTTGGCCGGATTTTGAACTCTTCAACTTCGTTGATGTCGTTGTTCATACCATTGTGTTGTTGAGCTGATGTAGGAATGATCCGTCTTTAAAATCAATAGCAACAAAGCCATTTTCGGCTGAAACTAGACTCGCCGAAGTCCGGCGAACCCGCCGAAAATTAGGCTCATCCCCAGAATCCGGGCGGCGTTCAAGCCCGACCCAGCTTGTTTTTCATCACCCGATTAGGTTTTTTTAAGACCCGGTTTTAATCGTCTAACCCTGAACCCCAACCCTAAAAATCTATTTATGCATTTTGTTTTAAAAATCAAATCAAAATTCATTTTGATTTATGAAATATTCATTTTTAACTCCAAAACCCATTTTAATTCAAAAATAATTAGGTTAATTATTTTAAAATAACTAACTGAAATAATTTAAATCTAAAGAATTATTCTCTTTTATTATTTTTGGAAATTATAATTTGATTTAATTATTTAGAATTTATTTTGATTATTGTTTATGATTTAATTCATTAAATCAATTAATTTTATTTATAAATAGTTAAATAAAATGTAATTATTTATAATTAAGCCAAATAAGATTCTAAAAATTATTTTTAGCTTTTAATAATATATAAATTTATTAAATAATCAATAATTGTTAATATTAATTGAATTATTCTTATTTTATTTATAATAAATAGACCGTTTGTCCGTTTACTACAAAACGAACGCATCTAGACTCGGAAAAATATTTCGCTTCTATTAAAAATACTTTCGAGACATAAATCCTTTTGTTTCGAAAGGTCACTCTTTTATAATTGGTTTTGAGTCGCGTATTTATCGAAAAGTCTTATTTCGACTCGATTTCAGTTTTTAACACACTGAGTCGAATGTTTTGACGAACCGAGTCATGTAATATATGGATTATGTGATACATGAATTATGTGTTTATATGTTATATAATATATGTGTGTACGTTGGTCAGGATTCTTGTGTTTTACTGTTTTCTTTATATGCAAGCTATCGTATGGGTAGAAGAGTACACTTTAGACGCGTAATTCGTCGAGTAATTATCATGCAGACGATAAAAGTATTATCTTTTAAATATAGATAGAGTCTTTCAAGCATTCAGGACCAGGAGGAATGGATGAAGATTAAAGTTGAATAATATTAAAATTGGGTTTGCATCACTACATGAGCAGCAGATCAAAGAATTAGTAAAATCCAAAGGCAAGTTTTTCTATATAATATTCCAATTTCAAAATATTTCATTATTTTATATATCAAACTGCTTAGTTATGATTATGCAAGTATTTATTCTCTATTCTAATTTCAGATTACATAAATGTTTTACATATCTGAATTAAATCCTACTTATACAAGTACTCTTCTGTTATTCTATGTTTAGAATAGTTAAGTATTTTTACTTATCCAAATATTGGATTTATAAATATTTTAGATTCTGAGAAAAATGATTTTGTTGTGAGTATTCCTGCCCACGTGAATGGGGGAATAAAATTTATAAGGGTGTCGATTACTATGATCTCTTTCAATAAAATGTTTTAAGATTGGATGGTTGCGTAAGAGGTCGTGGCGGCGGTCCAGTGTGAGCTGTGTATTATACTTGATTATAATACCTTGATAGGATAGTGTGTTCCTTAGGTGCTTCTTTGTTTAGTTGGCTATGCTTCGACATACCGTTGTTGCTTCGCGGATGATCACCGGCGGCAACACATCGTCGTTCGAGGATTCCAATCTAAATTGTGGTTTTTAAATTGTTTTTATAATCATATAATAAATAATTTATCAAGTGGTATTTTTTGATAAAAGGTGGAATACAGTTATGATTCAGTTTCTTATTGATGTTGATATTTAATTTTCCGTTAATATCAAAAATTGGTAATGATGTATATGATTGATGTTGACTTCAATACTTCATTACTGGTATGTTGTGAGCATTTAAGTTAGTATTAATATCTAATTTGATGTGACATCAAAATGAGTATTGATATCATGATTGGGGTTCTGAGTAAAATGGATATAAGTTTATGATTCAGTCCATAATTACTGTTTCATATTGTTGTTTACAATATTCCTGTAAATATTATTTTATAATTTCTGTTCCTTAATGGGATTCAAAGTATTGTTGAAGCAGTTTCGCTCAAAATATTAAAAGGGTTTCGAATATGGTTGAGGAAAGAATTATTGGATTCCTTAACTAAATTTTCTAGTTAAACAATTATGATTTTAAATGTTCAGCTCTATTGCAGATGTCAGTTTTATATCAAAAGATCATATATAAGTTACACTGAACTTGCTGAGCATTTCTTTTGCTCATACTTGCCTATTTCTAAATTTAACCTTCTAGTGAGGATTAGCTTGCGTTGTTTAGCCGCGTAATTCGATAAAGCAAAGAAGAAGCTTTTAGAAGGTGGTTGGTCCAGGGTTTGCGGACTAGTGTAATATCTATTATATAAAGTGGTGTGTGTATATATATATTAGTTTTGTTATCGTGTATTTGGGCATAGTATACTTCTTTTCGAAGTTATACTAGAGGGTTAATCTTGATATTTGAATTTGTTGAAAAGAGTTTTAAAAGAAAGAGAAAAATTTATCTGTGGAATTTGGAATTCTTGTTTCTAGAACTGTACCTTAAAAGATCTTGGATTATTTTGGGGTTATATATGCTAAATATCTTTTGATGGAATTTGTTTATTATTAAACATGTTGTTTTAGATTGAGGTTTCATTGTGACGACCAAATCCTCTGACCCCGGATTTGGAGGTGTTACAGGTTGGTATTAGAGCCCAGGTTATAGTAAACTAGAAACGAGAGTGGTAGGAGTGTGTATAGTTATGTAAGGATGCCAGAGCTCATATAGAGTTCGTGTTGGACTATTGGATATAGTGCCAACGAGTAAGTTAAGATAGGCATGCTAGTTTGAGTTGGTTGTACTGAGCTAGATAGAACTCCTAGCATATGCAAACGTGTTATTGTGGAATCTTCCTAGGCTACTACGAGTCGACAGCGATGTAGAATATTGATATCCTTAGAACATGAAGAATTGTCTAGAATCGGATGACAAGTCATCAGAACTCTAGAAAGAAGATAAGTATAGAGACCTTGGCAATGCCTTCTCTTTCTATAAATTATTTTGACATCTCTCAAAAAAGAGTTATAGGTTAGAGGATATATTCCCTAACACTCGTTTTCAAATATATCTGTGTTTTAAATATGTTAGAGGCTGTCATGAAACCTATTTTCAAGTTTTGATAGCTCCGTCAAGTTGTGATATTTAAATTTCTACTTTTCTTATATGGTGGATAGTTTTACTAATGATATGACACCACTTGGCCATTTTGTGCCAGAATCTTCTTTTCTGGATTTCATTTCCTCCAGAAATATCAGCTTTAAAATCTATTCAATTTTGATCTTAGGGTTGGACTAAAGAGTCATTTATAACCCTTGATTATTCATTTGATTTTAAATTTCTTTTATATTCTTTTTCCTCTGACTGAGATGAACAACCTTATTTATATATGGGATGCCAGGACTCTCTATCTGTGTGATAGAAGTTAGATGGGATGCCATCACTGGTATGTTGTGCATTACAAAAAGGCTGATTACCTTCACTTGTAAGTGTCTAAACTAAGGCACACAACATAAGTTAATTTGATCATATTGATCTCTCAGTTATTCTTTCATTTCAATAATACTTTCTCACAAATTCATATTTTGGTATCCCAATGGTGGGACACCCGTTATGCTATGAAATTCTTTTCTCTTTGAAATTCCATGATCATTTTATTATCTCAAATATACAAAGGTATGCCAATCTAGTTGAGCTGAGTTATCCTGGTCAAGTCAAAGTAAGACTATGTGATGGGATTACCACGAGTGATAGTGGATTGCAATACGGTTATAATATCAGTGGTGTATAATGAAGTCAGTCGGTTTCTCTATTTCTCTCTCTATCTTTCTTTATATTTCTTTCTCTTTATCTTTCTCTCTATTATTCTTTTTCTCGATTGGTGAAAGTGATTATACTGAAAAGTTGGTCAAATTCTAAAAGGAAGGAACAGTAGCACGGAGTGAAGCTCCCGTGATAAATTATGTCGGACAAGGAATCCAAGATTTTATATTTTATTTCAGAAAATTGATGATGTTAGGAAGTGGAAAGTTGGCAAGAAGATCTCTAGTATTCTCTTTTGCTAATTCTGAGGACGAAATTCTCATAAGCGGTAGATTGTGATATCCCGTAATTTTTTTTTCAGAATTATCATTATTATTCTTTGAATATGTTTATTTATGTGATTTTATGATTTAAAAGGAAAAAAATTGTTGATATTTTATTCATGTTTGATGAAATCGTGTCTTTAAATGATTTAATATGTTAATTGGTAGTTGGTGTCGATCATTTTCGTATTGTGAAAGTATTTAAATACGTCTACTATTTCAAAATTTTATCTGACAGCTAATCGTCAAAAGTATATTTGGTTTTTATTCAGGTTCGCCCTCAGAGAGGGTGAATTGTGAAAATATTTAAAAATAATATTTTTACAGATATTTTGTTACGTGTTAAATGAAATATTATGTGTTTAATATTATTTAAAAATATGACTTTCCATGATTTAACTTGCGATAGATTTATGTATGGTCCCGTAAGGGCCAAAGTATTTTTTGTATACTTGTTACGTGTTAAAAATGCATTTGTATGAAATTATACGTGATCTGGATGTGTGTCAAAGTGCATTTTTCTCGAGGTACTTGTTTTATCTCTTTCTACATATATTTTCATACATTATATATGATTTCGGGGTGCACTATTAATTTAGAAAGTATTTTGGTTGCGCAAAAAGTATCGGACCGGGACCCGACCGAGATATCAAAGCCAACAAAATTTATGTATTTATTTTTATAAAATCAAAGATCTTTCAAATAGTACGTGTTTTTGTATTTTTTGAAATGTATGTAATTTTTGGGGAATTTTTGTATAAATATTGTATGTATTTATAAATAATATTTTAATAATATTTCCCCGTAAATTATTATGTTCGGGCTTGTTATTTATCGAGATTAATTACGTGAGTATAAATATTCTCAGAAATTATCTGTAAGTTTTATTAAAAAAATAGACAAATATTTCAAAACTTTCTCTATTTATCCATTAGAGGAGTTCCAAGCTTCGTTTCAAAGATTCAAACTAAGCAATCGATACATCCATCTATTTTTGTTGATTTTGATCTCAAAATAAAGCTTGTGATTTCCCGATCATTTTGGAACCAAGAACACGAACTAAGTTTCGATATTCTGTTCGTTCCGTGTTCTTCAAAATCGAAGAAAATCGGAACTTCAATATTACATGATTATTTGATTGTTTAGATGTTAGAATAAACTTCTTTGTATGATTTAGAGCAATTTCATGTACTAATTCATATTGTGTGATTACAAGAAAGTATAGGTCGAATTTGATTTAGGTATGATTGATTTATTCTTTCAAATTCTTAATCAATTTTTAATTGTTTGTTCATATAAATGATTGTATTGGATTGTATTCATCTCGAGTATCAGTTTGATAGGTGATTTGTAGAGATTTGGTCGTGTTTTTATGAAAATCGGAAATTGCCCTATTTCTGAAATCAATTTTATGTTCTTATCAGTGATCGTTAGGAGATATGGATATAGGGAATAGATTATACATAACATAAGCTTCATTTTCATATGTACTGCGTTGAATTTGGTGTTGAATTGTGAAATATCGGGGTTGGCCGGAATTATTCAAACCTCGCCGGGATAACTGGCCATTTTGGCCAGATTTTGAACTCTGCAACTTCGTTGTTGTCGTTATTGATAATGTTGTGTTGCTGAGTTGATGTAAGACTGATTCGGCTTAAAAATCGACAGAACCATAGCCATTTTCGGCTGAAAGTGGACTCATCGAAGTCCGACGAACCCGCCGTAAACTAGGTTCATTCCCAGAATCCGGGCAGCGTTCAAGCCCGACCCCGCATGTTTTTCATAACCTAATTGGGTTCTTTTTAAATCTTGTTTTTAATCCTCTACCCTGAACCCCAACCTTAAAAATCTTTTTATGCATTTTTTTTTAAAAATTAAATCAAAATTCATTTTGATTTATGAAATATTCATTATTAATTTAAAAACCCATTTTAAATCAAAAATAATTTAGGTAATTATTTTTAATTATTTTACTAAAATAATTTAAATCTAGAGAAATATTCACATTTATTATTTTTGAAAATTATAATTTGATTTAATTGAATTAATTAATTAATTTTATTTATAAATAGTTAAATAAAATGTAATTATTTATAATTAAGCCAAATAAGATTCTAAAAATTATTTTGAGATTTTAAAAATATGTAAATATATTGAATAATCAATTAATATTATTATTAATTGAATAATTTTTATTTTGTTCCTAATAAATAGACCGTTTGTCCGTTTAATAGGAAACGAACGTGTCTAGACTCGGAAAAATCTTTCGCTTCTATTAAGAATACTTTCGAGACAAATCATTTTGTTTCTAAAGGTCGATTGTTTTACATTCGGTTCTGAGTTGCGTATTTATCGCAAAGTTCTATTTCGACTTGATTTCAGTTTTTAACACAATGAGTCGAATGTTTTGACAACCTGAGTCATGTGATATACGGATTATGTGATATGTGAATTATGTGTTTACATGTTATATAAAATATGTGTGTACGTGAGTCAGGATTCTTGTGTTTGACTAATTTCTTTATATGTGGGCTATCGTATGGGTAGACAAGTTCAGTTTAGACGCACCGTTCGTCGAGTAATTATTGTGCAGACGATTAAAGTATTATCTTTTAATTATAGGTAGGATTCTTTCAAGACGTTTAGGACCAGGTAGAATGGATGAAGAGTAAAGTCGAATAATATTGAATATTGGGTTTGCCACACTACCTAAGTAGCAGATCAAAGGATTAGAAGAATAAAGACGGTGACGTCTTGAGACAGAATGTCAGAATAGTTATTTCATTGCGAGTGTGCCTAACTGCAAAAACCCAAAGGCAAGTTTTTCTATACTATTCTAATTTTAGAATAGTCAATATTTTACATATCAAACTGCTTAGTTATAATTATCCAAGTATTTATTCTATATTCTAAGTTCAGAACTGATAAACATTTTACATATTGCTGAATTAAATCCTGATTATTCAAGTACTCTTATGTTATTCTATGTTCAGGATAGTTAAGTGTTTTTACTTATCCTAATATTGGATTTATAAATGTTTTAGATTTTTAGAAAAATAATTTTGTTGTGAGTATTCCTACCCAGGTGAATGGGGGAATAAAATTTGTAAGGGTGTCGATTATTATGACCCCTTTCAATAAAAGGTTTTAAGATTGAATGGTTGCGTAAGAGGCCGTGGTGGTGGTCCAGTGTGAGCTATATATTATACTTGATTATAATACCTAGCTAGGCTAATATTTTCCTTGGGTACCCCTTTGTTTAGCTAGCTATTCTTCGGCATGTTGAAATAATATGATCTCGGCCCTGGGTTTTATGATTTAAAATTAATGAGTGCGAATAGAACATTAACCTTAATCACTACGGCGCAAGCGATTCAAATCCACGTCTTCTACTGTATTCCCTGATTCTCCTTGGACGAAGTGTGGGCTTTGATCTCTTAATGTGTACCTCTCTTTAAAGCTCCGAAAATATAAAACCCTAGCTGGCTCCTTGAGAAAAATGGCTAATTCTCTCAAATCCTAGGATTTTATTTCATTTTTGTGTTCTCATATTCTCACCACATCTAGCTTCAAGAGAATTAGAATATTTATAGGCTACAGTAGTGATCATGGAAAATTAGGTCGGGCCTCCTAATGACATTCTGGGTCATGCCCAATGTCATTAATATTAATTTAATCCACTAAAGAATTAATATTTGCACTACCTTTCCTAATTCCGTAAATTAATTATTTAATTTGGCTCCCATATTATTTGCTTATTAAATTTCCCATGTTTAAGGTATCGCATGTCATTAATTAAATTAATTTCTGACAACTAATTTAATCAATATCTTTTATCCTCGATGATCCACTCAACCTTATAATTGTGCAAGAATAAATATGCATGCAGGACTAAAGCACAATTATCTTTATGAGCCTTCAAGAGGACATCATCACCCGAATATATTTTTCGGAAAAGGTTTCCTTTTATAGCCAATATTCCACTCTGTATATAATGTCATTACCCAATACATATATTCAAAATTTAAAATAAATTACTTAATTTATGAATCAAGGCATGTGCATTATATACAAGTGTCAATCACTATATCCGGATTAAGAACCTAAGAAATAATAATATCATATAATCTTAGTTCTTCTTTATTGTCAGAATATAAGAAAGAATTATTCTACTATTTTGATCCCGTTCAATATACACAAAGTATACAAGGATTATTCAATAGTAAAGATATACTATTTCTAAATAATACTTCAGCCCTTCTAGTGGTTTTTCTAACACCACTTAAACTGTGAACCTTTATTATATTATATAAGGAGCTTGACAATCTAATCTTCTGTTATCCCATTTGATACTAGATTGTCTACAATATATAATATACAGACAATGTGAAAACATGCATTAAAGATTCTCAAATGATTATTATAATAGTATATACTTCAAATGAATAGTTCAGTATAAACCCTAACAATCTCCCACTTATACTCAAACTATTCTTTGAGTATATCGGTGGTCATTACAATCAATCCACTACCAACTATATAACTATGTGACCAAGTGTCTGACTCCTATCGCTTCCACATGCTCCTGAAAAGCCTTAGCTAGTAAGCTCTTCGTGAAAGGATCTGCCCGGTTATCCTTTGACGCTATATTAACCACAATAATATCTTCTCGCTTAACGAACTGCCGTATGGGTGATAGTTATATTCTATGTGTTTTTCTGCCTTATGGGCCCGTGGCTCCTTGGTATTCGCCCACAGCACCAGTATTATCACAAGAAATCGTGATTTGTCATGGAAAATTAGGAACTACATCCAAATCTAGTAGGAATTTTAGGAACCATATAGCCTCTTTGGCCGCCTCAGAGGCTGCCATATACTCGGCTTCCATGGTAGAGTCTGCAATGCATTTCTGCTTTACACTTCTCTATATTATAGCTCCACCTCCCAAAGTAAAAACACATCCCGAGGTGGACGTT
The DNA here is from genome assembly GCF_009905375.1 of Apium graveolens. Classification (NCBI taxonomy): domain Eukaryota; kingdom Viridiplantae; phylum Streptophyta; class Magnoliopsida; order Apiales; family Apiaceae; genus Apium; species Apium graveolens. The sequence continues at coordinate 185,106,659 of NC_133655.1, read as the reverse complement.
CTTTTATCCTTATCTATTTGGAAATCTGAATCGGTATATCCTAGAGGCAACAAATCCGAGTACTTGTAAACTAACATATACTCCTTAGTTCTACACAAGTACTTGAGTATTGTTTTTACTGCACTCCAATGTTCTTGTCCTGGGTTTGACTGGTATCGGCTAACCATGCCCACGGAAAAATAGATATCAGGTTTCGTACATAACATAACATATATTAGGCTTCCACATTCCGAAGCATAAGGAATTGCCTTCATGTTCTCTATCTCATTTTGTGTCGAAAGGCACTGACTCTTACATAGAGAAATTCCATGTCTGAAAGGTAAATTACCCTTCTTGGAGTCCTACATGTTAAAACGAGCTAATACCTCATCTATGTAAGGCTCCTGAGATAAATCCAACATCCTTTTCTTGTGATCCCTTATAACTTTGATCCTAGGGATGTATGTTGCTTCACCCAAGTCCTTCATTTCAAATTGTTTGAACAACCATGCCTTTATTGAAGACAACATCTTAATATTATTTCCAATGAGTAAAATGTCATCAACATATAGCACTAAAAAAACCACTGCATTTCCCTCACATCTCTTATACATGCATGTTTCGCTTGGACTTTGATCAAATCCATACGACTAGACTTCCTGGTCAAAACAAATGTTCCAATACCTAGAAGCTTGTTCAAGTCCATAAATAGACCTCTTAAGCTTACATACAAGATGCTCTTGGCCTTCCTTAATGAATACCTCTGGTAGCTGTATATAGATGGTTTCTTCAAGACTTCCATTAAGGAAAGCTGTCTTGACATCCATTTTCCAAATCTCATAATCGAGATGAGCTGCTATAGATAAAAGAATACGGATTGACTTAAGCATGACCACTGGCAAAAAGGTTTCCTCATAATTGATACCTTCTTTCTGAGTATACCCTTTTGCAACAAGATTGCTTTCCAGGCTTTCAATCTTTTATCTGATCCCCTCTTTTTCTTATAGATCCACTTACATCCAATAGGTTTTATACCTTTGGATGGTTCTACGAGCTCCCGGACCTGATTAGAATACATCGATTTCATCTCAAATTCCATTGTCTTTTGCCAAAGATCTACATCTTTGTCTTGTAGTGCATCTTCGTATGTCCGGGGATCATCATCATGTTCACCAGAGACCAAGTCCGAAGACTCTCCCAAAAATATGAATCTATCAGGCTGTCGAACAACCCTCCCACCACGACGAGGCACCAGTGCGGTATTAATGACAGGTTGTGTATTTTGTTGTGGTTGTTCTACCTGTACTATAGGTTTCTGGGTATTATCTGTCCCTCCCACTAGTTCCTCTAAAATGATACTACTCATGGGTTTGTGATTCATTATATATTCTTGCTCTAAGAATCTAGAATTGGTGCTAACAATGACATCCTGATTCTTCAGACTATAAAATAAATAACCTTTCGTTCCCATGGGGTAGCCTACAAACAACCTTACTTCTGTACGAGATTCTAACTTAGTCGTGTTCTTGTTCAGCACATGTGCTGGACAACTCCATATCCGAATGTGTCTTAGACTCGGTTTGTCCCCGGTCCACAATTTTATGGGGGTTTTAGGAACCGATTTAGTAGGGACTAGATTCGGAAGATAAGCTGTTGTTTCTAAGGCATGTCCCCAAAATAACTTGGGTAAATTCGAATAACTCATCATCAATCTAACACTCTTTAAAATAGTTTGGTTCATTCTCTCCGCTACACCGCTCTGCTGGGGTGTGCCTGGTGTAGTTGATTGGGATTCTATCCCATTCTCTGATAAATATTCCCTAAATTCTCCAAGCAAGTATTTGCCACCATGATCTGATCGTGGTGACTGGATACTTTTATTAAGTCGCTTCTCCGTTTTAGCTTTGTACTCTTTGAACTTCTCAAAGCACTCAGATTTACTGAGCAACAAATAAACATACCCATATCTAGAATAATCCTCGAAGAATGTGACAAAATACTCATAACCACCTCTTGCTTGGATATTCATGGGTCCACATAAATCAGTGTGAACCAATTCTAATACTTCTTTGGCACTATTCCCCTTTGCCTTAAAATTCCTATTAGTCATTTTACCTTCCAAGCAAGATTCACAAACTGGAAATGGCTCCACTTCCAATGAGCTTAAAGGCCCTTATGCTACCAATCTTTGAATCCTCCTCAAGTTAATATGACCTAATCTCAAGTTCCAAAGATATGTTTGGTTCAAACTAGTGTTAAGTGGCATTTATGTCCACTTAGAACGTCCTATAAAGGCTTGAATTGATGTTTTGTACTCAAGTTATTTATGTTTTTGATGTGTTTTTTTGAGTGTTTTGCATTTCTGGCATATATCAGGGATCCAGGTGATTTAGCATTGCTTTGATGCTAAAATGGTGTTAGGAAGGTGTTATGAAGATCGCTTGTGCAAAGACCGTCAAGAACCAGCAATAAAAGAGAAGCAAAATCAGAAGTTTTTCAGGAAGAATGGCACGCTACAGAAGGTCAGCGCGCCCACGCTGGTGAAGCGCGCGGCTGCGCCCGGTCGGGATGAAAGAATTCTGATTCTGATTATCTTACATATCTGATTTATGGGCTTCTAATATGCATGGGCTGTTATATATAATGACAACTTAAGATCATTTTTCAGAGAGGAGACATAACAGAGCTTAAGGAGAGATCGACGAGAAGACCTATAGCTCAATTCAACGAAGGTGAAGAAGACCTAGTTTATTCTTATGATTCTTTGTTCTAAGTTGTAATCTTGGATGCTCGTTTCTTGTTTTTGTAAACCTATACTCTTGTTACGTACTTGGTTTATTATTTATTCAGTATAAAGACTACATTTATTATACCATGCTTAAATCGGAACCCACGTTGATTATGAGTCTGATTATGGGCTAATCGTTATCGTGGGGTTCTAGCGGATTTACTTATGGATTTCTTTAGTTAATTATTTCGATACCTTAGTGTGTGGTGATTGTATGATAACCTAGTATTTGTTGTGCTTATTCATCTTATGAGCGTCGTGAACTTATAAAATAGCATGTTAATCGCTATTGAAGCGAAAGTGAATATAGGGGTTTAGAACTTGCCATGCTAGCATAGGTTCATGTATTTGATATGTATGATTCATAGGTACTTTTAACCATCTTACTTGCCCTATATAATCAGGATAGATAACTTGTGCATTAAACCATTATGTTGTCAAATTTTATAGACATATAGGGTCTCAATATAATTGGTGTCTATTCAGCTTTTTTCTCTTTTGTGGATATCTGGTAGTAGGGTATTCGCACAACGAAAGTTGGCGTTTACTAGTTTCGTGTAATTTGATTAGTATCATCACCATTGCATTCTAAGGTTGAGAACAAAAAGGCTATTGAATGAAGTAGTAATGAAGTTAGAATCCTATGTTTGTGTTATATAAGTAAATCAACCTTTTAATTCTCGTAGTTAATTGCATGCTAGTTAATAATCTTAGTTATAAACAATCTCAATTTTTAATCATCTTAGCATTGAATAATAACCATTCCATTATTGCATAAGTGTATTGATTGAAATTAACCTAAACCAGTCTCTGTGGGAATGGACTAGAAATAATTCTATATTGCTTGCGATCGTGTATACTTGCGTGAATATTAGCGCGTGTTTTCATCCGAACAAGTTTTTGGCGCCGCTACCGGGCACTCGGTGTTAATGTTTAGTTTATGTGTTTGTCATCAGTGGTCATTAAATTTCATTGACTCGGACATTGTTACTTACTTATTTCCTTAACCTGTTTCAGGTATTCTAGCGAGCGTGTATGCATACGCGTTCTCGCTCTCGTAAGAGAATACTGGATCAAGTTGAGGAAGAAGTTGTAGTAGCTAAGGAAGTTTTTGAAGAATTTCTTGTCAAGGAGAAAGTTGAAGAAGAAGCTCTTATTGCAATGGGAGAACCAAAAGCGAATACGAAGGCTTTGATGGATTACTCCCAACCGAAGATTAATGATATTCAGTCTAGAATTGTCCGACCAGCCATCACGGCTAACACCTTTGAGATCCAGTCGAGCACGATTTAGATGATATAGAACTCAGTTCAGTTTGGGGGTTCTTCGACAAAAGACCCCAACATGCACATCAGAGATTTCATCGAGATCTGCGACACTTTCAAGTTCAATGGAGTTTCTGAAGATGCTATTAAGTTGAAGCTTTTCCCATTCTCTCTGCGGGATAAAGCTAAGTGTTGGTTACATTTTCTTCCACCAGGGTCTATCACCAAATGGGAGGATCTTGCTCAAAAGTTCCTAACTAAATTTATTCCTATGGAAAGACTGCTGCAATCAGAAATGCACTTACTCAATTTGCTCAGCAATCTGGAGAATTTTAATGTGAGGCTTGGGATCTCTATAAAGAGATGCTTAGAAAGTGTCTTCACCATGGGATGCCTAACTGGATGATCTTTAACTGCTTTTATAATGGATTGGGTGCTACTTCTAGACCCATGCTTGATGCAGCTTCAGGAGGAGCCTTATGGGATAAAAGCTATGATGAAGCTTATGAATTGATTGAGCTGATGGCTGCCAATGAATACCAGAACCCAACTCATAGACTACCTCAAGGCAAGAGGTATATGCAGCTACTTCTATAGCTGCTCAGTTTAAGGCTTTAACGATGAAGGTGGATTCTTTGGCTAATTATGGAGTTAATAAGATCACTAGTGTCTGTGAGCTTTTTGTTGGTGCCCATGAGACAGAGTAGTGTGTTATTTCTAGTGAATCAGCTCAGTTCCTGAGCAACTTTCATAGGTCGTAGCAACCAGTTCCAGCCACCTATCACCCCACTAACCGCAATAAACCTAATTTAAGCTAGAGAAATACTCAAAATACGGTACAACAACCTTATCAGTATTATACAGCAAAGCAATACAACCCTCCTGGTTTTCAGTAACCACAATATGCACAAAGACAACAACTCCAGCTGTAACAATCTAATGATAAATCTGAATTGGAGGAGTTGAGGCTCATGTGCAAGAGCCAAACGGTGTCTATCAAGACCTTGGAGAATCAAATTGGGCAAATTGCCAATGTTTCCCTAAATCGTCAACCCGGTACACTCCCTAGTGACACTGAAGTTCCAGGAAAGAAGGAAGCTAAGGAGCAGGTTAAGGCAATTACATTGAGGTTTGGGAAGGTTGCAAATCCTGAAAAATCTCAAGTTTCGAAAGAAGAAGTTGTGGCTGAAGAAGAAGTGCAGAAGGAAGCAAAAGTGGAACCAAGGAAGAATACTGTGGAACATACTCCTCCTGAGGGTAATACAGGGGAGAAACAAATCTATCATCCACCTCCTTTTTTTAAGAGGCTGTAGAAAAAAAAGCTGGATAAGCAGTTTGAGAAATTTCTATAGGTGTTCAAGAAACTTCATATCAATATACCTTTCGCTGAAGCTCTTGAATAGATGCCTAGTTATGTGAAGTTTATGAAAGGTATTCTCTCTCGGAAAGTGAAGCTTGATTACTTAGAGACAGTTGCTCTTACGGAGGAATATAGTGTTGTGTTGCAACAGAAGTTGCCTCTGAAGTTTAAAGATCCTGGAAGCTTCACTATTCCTTGTACCATTGGAAAATTGTCAATTGACAAATGCTTATGTGACTTGGAGCTAGCATCAATCTGATGCCCTTGTCAATCTTCAAGAAGTTGGACTTACCTGATTTAAAGCCTACTTACATGACCTTGCTGTTGGCCGATCGTTCTATTATATATCCACGAGGAATTGTGGAGGATGTCTTGGTCAAGGTGGACAAACTCATCTTTTCTGCTGATTTTGTAATTCTTCATTTTGAGGAGGATAAGAAGATTCCCATAATCTTTGGAAGGCCATTCTTGGCTACTGGCCGAACCTTGATAGAAGTGCAGAAGGGTGAGCTTACCATGCGAGTACTGGATCAGGATGTGACTTTTAATGTATTCAATACCATGAAATTTCTGACTGAAAATGAGGAGTGCTTCAAAGTGGAGTTGGTCGATTCTGTGGTTACTTCAGAACTTGATCAAATGCTAAGGTCTGATGCCTTAGAAAAGGCCTTATTGGGGAATTCAGATAGTGAAGATGATGAAGGTGATGAACAGTTGCAGTATTTGAATGCTTCTCCTTGGAAGCGAAGGCTGGATATACCTTTTTAATCTCTTAGATTGGAGGAGTTGAACAAATCTCCAAAGCGCCTCAAGCCATCTATTGAGGAAGCTCTTACACTTGAGCTTAAACCATTACCTGAACACTTAAGGTATGCTTTTTTAGGTGATGCATCTACTTTTCCAATTATTATTGCATCTGACCTTTCATGTAGTGATGAGGAAAAGCTCTTAAGAATTCTGAGAGAGTTCAAGTCAGCAATTGGATGGACTATAGCGGATATCAAGGGAATTAGCCCTTCTAATTGTATGCATAAAATTTTGCTAGAGGAAAGTAGCAAGCCTACTGTTGAGCAATAGAGAAGGCTTAATCCGATCATGAAAGAAGTTGTGAAGAAAGAAATCCTCAAATGGCTAGATGCAGGGATCATCTATCCCATTTCTAACAGTTCTTAGGTGAGTCCAATTCAGTGTGTGCCGAAGAAAGGAGGTATCACTGTTGTTGCTAATGAAAAAAATGAGCTCATTCCTACTCGAACAGTCACAGGGTGGAGAGTTTGCATGGATTATAGGAATCTGAAGAAGGCCACAAGGAAGGATCACTTTCCTCTTCCGTTTAATGATCAAATGCTTGACAGATTGGTTGGGCATGAGTACTACTATCTTCTGGATGGCTATTTGGGTTATAATCAGATTTTTATTGCTCTAGAAGATCAGGAAAAGACTACTTTCACATGTCTGTTTGGGACTTTCGCTTTCAGAAGAGTTTCTTTTAGTTTCTGTGGTGCACCTGCCACATTTCAGAGATGTATGATGGCTATGTTCTCTGATATGATTGGTCAGAATATGGAGGTGTTCATGGTTTATTTCTCTGTGTTTGGTGATTCTTTTGACAAATGCTTGCAAAATCTTGGCGATGTTCTTAAAAGGTGTGTTGAGACCAATCTGGTTCTCAACTGGGAGAAATGTCATTTTATGGTGCGATGGGGCATTATTCTTGGGAACAAGGTCTCTAGTAAAGGTCTTGAGGTGGACAAAGCCAAGGTAGGTGTAATAACCCCAAAATTTTGAACTTTTTTTGTAACCCTTATGAATAGTGTTTTTGCTGATTATGTTGAATGAGAAAACTTTTCATGCCACACTATGTAGGGGTTCTATTATTGATATTCTGAGATTTTATTAGTACTCTCTATGGTATATAAGTGTATGTAAAGATCGTCAGAATCCAATTTCGAACCTTTGATTTTTTCCCGGAAATCCACTAGATACGGAAAGAATTGAGTATAAGGTAACAGGATAAAAAGGATTTAAATTAAAGGATTATAAGAGAAGATCATAAAAGGATTATAATGTATTGAGAAAGATTAAGGAAACCCAAGTAATAAGATCCCGGGTATGATCCCTCAAACGAGAAATGATAACGAAAGTTAAACGAACCGTATAACAGATCAGCGGTCATTAGGTAAACAATTAGGAGTTAATCAAGAAGGTTAGGGATGATGAGGTCATCAAACCAATAAGAAGAGGGCAAGTAAGGGGTGATGACATAACAAAGGTGGCATAAGCATGACATAGGGGGGGAGGAGGTGTGGTTGGTTTTTAACCACACAATTTTCAAGGTTAATAAGGTAATTAACCAAAATCAAATCAAAAGCAACCAAGCTAAGCTAAACAAATCACAAACACAAAAATCATTTCCTTTCTTCTTCAACATTTGCTCTCGGCTTTTCTTCATTTCAAGAAGAAGAAATTTTAAAGTTCAAGTTCCAAGCTTCCTTAATTAGTAAGGTATTTATCTAGTACTCCTTATGCATAGATATAGCTATCCTATAAGTTTGAGCTCCAAAATCATTCACAATCTCTTCCAAGAAATCAATGAAGAAGATAATGAATAGTAATTTCAAGATTTTTAACTTGATTTTTCTTGTTTTTCCTTTAAGATCCAAGCATCTCTAAGACATCTCAAGGCTTCTTAAGGCTTCCTAGCTACTCACATCACTTCAAGGAAGGTATAAAATCTCCAAACCCTAGCTTTACTTTGTATATTAGGATGATTTTGATTGTTATGGTAAAAGAGTAGCTTGATGCTTGCATGTTTAGAGTTTGGGTTGGAGTTGTAGTAAATTAAATGTTGAAATCTTATTGATTAGTTAAAGGACTTAAGTATAGTTTTAAATTCATGTTTGAGAATAACATAAATTGGAGAATTTGAGGTGTTGGGGCTGTCGTAGTATGGTATGGATGGATTTTAGTTGTATGAATGAATTGGGGTTGATTGGTGGTTGAATTTGAGTGTTTTAAATTTGGATAATCGCGTAAACATAGCCGTCGTAATGTCCGATTTACTTTAGGCTGTTTTTGTTCTTAACATTAGGACCCGTGAACTCACTGCTAGGTTTTGACCATTTCCATTATTAGATAGTTCATGTTACGAGCTTCGTTTTGATATGTAGTTCGTTTGATTCCGATATACGGTTTAGGAGAAACGGCCGTTTTAAGTAACGACGTTTCGCGAACAAATCATTACCCCTCGCCTTACTTTGAAACATAGGTTAAAGACCTAAAAGGGCTAATTGGAGTATGAAATATTTATGTAAAGTGTGTTAGGAAGTTGGTAAGACACTCGCGAAAGAATCTCCTTAAAACTTGTAATGGTTAATTTATTAAATATGGTGGAGCCGAGGGTGCTCGAGCGACTTAAGAGAATTATTAAGCGCAAAGCGAGCGTTAGAGTCTAAATTGGTTAAAGTATAGATTTACAAGTGACTTTGGTTTAATTCCAACTTATATGTTGTTTATAGGTTACCAGACTCGTCTCAAGCTATTTATAACCCCCAGTCGCTCAGGCAAGTTTTCTACCCGTTATACTGTTGTTGTGATGTATATATGTATATGCATTGTCTTGTGATAAATGCATGTTGGTTAATTAGCAAATTCTTTCGATATATTGTAGCATGTGATATGGTATATATGCATGCTTGGTTCGTAATCTTGATACATATATCTGTTGATTCAGTTGATAATACCCATGCTAGAGATAAGCGGTAATTTGCATATACCCTTAGAAAAGGGGACCCCAAGGTCAACATATTTCTAAACCGGGAGTCGATGTTCCCGAGTATATTATATATATATATTTATATATATACGGATATAGTTTTCAAAACTATTGATCGAATAAGGTTTATTCGATAACTTTATTTTATTTAATGAATATTATTTGAATATTCATTCGAGGACTTATGACTCTATTTTTTATATTTAATGATTATTAATTGGATATTCATTTGAGGATGTATGACTCCGTTTATTTTATTTAATGAATATTATTTATAATATTCATTCGAGGTATTATGACTCCGCTTATTATTTAATAATATTCTTTATTTTATTAAAGAATAATGTTTCGATAATCAAACTTATTTTCGATTATTTAAATAAAGATAGTACTTTCATATAAGTATATCTTTGGTTATTTAATATCCATTTCAAGTATGAGTTTTAAAACTTCTACTTCGATTATTTTTATAAGGATTATCTTTATGAGAATATTATTTAAATAATAATATTCAGATATTTTCTAATATATCGGGACTGATTTATTTTAATAAATCAGCAGTACTCCAAACATTCTTAAAAATGTTTTCGAGTCTTCAAAATGATTTTTAAAGTTAGAGTGGACCCCAAAACTCATTTTTATATTTAAGATCTTCCTTTCAAAGGGGATTTAAATACTCGCTCAAAACCTGGGGGATCCAGCTCTGTGGTGTATTTTACATTCGCAACGTGGTTGCTGTTTTGAGAAAACAATTTGATTACTTGCCCAACGTTCGGGAAGTAAGTCCATCTAATTGAGTCGGCATAAGCGACAGGCCGGGGTACGGTCTATCAAAGTGTAAGTGGCTGGGTGGCAGTCCATCAATGCGTAAGAGGCCGGGTGGCGGTCCAGCACAAGGTCCTTATGTGGCCAGGGTGATGACCGGTGGGGGATTCATCCATCTACTAGTAGAAAAGGTTACTTATTGGTATCTTTTCCTGATCAGCAAGATATCGGGTTTATGCCAAAATTCTTTTCCTTTCCAAAATTCATTGGATGTTACAAACTCTGTTCATACTTTACATAACAGAGGTTCCAGGAAATGTTTAAGAGATATATATGTGGATATATATATCAGGACTAAATAAAGTATCTCGTAACTTTATTTTATTCAATAATATTTCAAAGATTGAATCTATTCAAGTCTTAACTTGTGGTCTCATCTATGGGATAACGTTTGAAACCTATAATACTTTGAACAGTGGTAGTTCAAGTAGCCTTATAAATGATATAATTATATTGAAGTATTTGGTAACTTCATCCCTTGTTTTTGCTTATATCCAGTAAGTAATTATCTTACACCTGATAAAGGTTTCCAGCAAGTTATCCATTTAGATACTTGCGTTATTGTTTACACTATATATTATCTTGCGAGCTGTAATGCTCACTCTTGCTTTATTTCTTCATCACACAACAACAGTTAGGAAAGATGGCCAGACTCAAGCAGACCCAGCGCAAGAGCGTGGGAAGCGCCCCACGCCTTCCCGTTGAGATCCTAGCTGCTATAGCTGCAGAGGTAGATCTATCTGTAGATCAGACCTTCTACTTTTGGGAATCAATTATGTATAATTATAACTTGTGGCAGATAATAGCAATTAATTGTAAACTTATCAAGTAATCATTTTGGGTTGTAATAACTTTAAATTGCGGATTCAAAGATTTGTACTTATTTCAATTTCATCTCTGAGACTATAACGGGTTGTGGTGTGTGTTAGTGTGGGGTCACAGCATGAGGTTATTTATAGTTAATTAAGTGAAGTGATATTGTGGAAAGGAAGACCGTGACGACCCGGATCCCTGACCCCGGATCTGGGGGTGTTACAGAAATGGTATCAGAGCCAAGCGTTATAAACCTCAGAGATGATGCGATGATATAATAATAAACTCACAAAGATAATAAGAACTCTTGCCAAGTTCATGGTCGGACTACTTAAAGTAGCGCCGACAGTTAAAACCCTTACGAGAACCCTTATAAGTATCATGATAGTAACTTAGCTCGTTTAATGTGTAGGCACATGAGATAGAGGACCCTGAGATGTTCGAGCGTGAGCATGATGAGGCACTGCTAGATGCCGAGGATCAGGAGGAGCCTGAGATGGAAGAGGATGAGGAGGACCCCTCAGAGGAGTCAGAGACAGAGGTTGTTGCTATTTCAGATGAGGAGGACCCGGATGAGGTCCCAGTAGCTGAGGAGCATGTCGGAGCTATAGTGGAGTACACTGGTACCCCTTTACCCTCACTCCCGGTGGTCAGAGCTCCTACCCCTCCACCACTATCTTGGAGCCCCTATGATGACAGCTCAGAGACCCATACTCCCGAGCCTAGGCAGACCGAGCAGGCACCCCCAGCGGCTCCGGATTCACCACCTCTCGACCCTGCCCATAGGCAGTCTTTGTTAGCCCACGGCTATGTTCAGGATGTGCTGAGGACCCGAGTGGTTGTTGTTAAGGCCCGGCTGGATGAGGCCAGGAGGGAGTTGGATGCAGAGAGGGCAGGTAGGCGTACCCGAGCTTATGAGACCAGGGCTACTATACCACGATCCTTGAGGAGGGAGCTGACGGGGATAGAGCTCACGTCCCGAGCGAGACTCTGATCGCTCCAGGGGGACAGGCATGGTAGGATCTCCAGGCGGCAGGCCGCATATATCTTCCGTCATGCGATGGAAAGGATATGGGAGCTGACCCGCTCCGGTGTGTGATTCAGGACTGACGATGGGATAGTCTAGTTGTCTAGTTAGTCGAGGCCTTAGTAAGAGCCAATTTCCCGGGATAGTTGACTTGTATATAGCATCCCTTTTTCTGACTAGACAAATAGACTATTGTGTATCACTTATGGGACAGATGGCTGTAGCACTGTTGTACTTTTGACCAGATCAAACTATGTATTTCTCGCATTATGTATATATTTGTTTCCTTTCAGTTCAGTTCCTTAGTGACGAGATCACTGTTTTTATCATTATTATTACTGCACTTCTTATTAGAATTATCATAAAACAATAGAATTGCGAGATACATTCTCCCCATTATAGAGCTGTGCAAGGCACAATGTTGTGTATGATTGTGACCTAACGTTGAATTTCCCAATAATTTTTTTTATTATCAGTAGCATGCCGCCAAGAAAGATTGGAACTAGAGTGAACCCTGGATCTGAGGACCAGGGAAGCCATAACCAGGATGATAGGAACCAGGAACACAGTGAAGAGGAAGACGAGGATTTTGTTGAACAGGATGACTCCCTGTATGAAGAAGAGGAGGAGACATATGATGTTGAGGGATTTGAGATAGAGGCTGAGGAAGGAGAAACTGAGGTTGAGCAACCAATACCAAACCCAGGCATGGATCCCATGGGCCAGTTCATGCAACTACTAAGGCAGAACTTGGAACGTCAACCCAACCCACCCCCTCAAGGAAATAACAATGCTGTGGCAAACTCTTTCAGGGCTTTTAAGTCCCTTAAGCCCCCTGAGTTCCACGGATCAGCCGACACAGTTGAGGCAAGGGCATGGATAAAGGAAATGGAGAAATCCTTTGAGATTCTGAGTACCGATGAGGCACAGAAGACTGTATTTGCTACCTACCTTCTGAAAGGAGAGGCTAACTACTGGTGGGAGGCCAAGAAAAACATGGAGACAGATGCTATTATAAATTGGTAAAGATTCAGTCAGTTATTTCTGGGAAAATATTTCCCGAGGTTTATGGAAAACCAGACGGAGCTCAAGTTCTTGGAGCTAAAGCAGAATAACTTATCTGTAGCAGAGTACGAAGCGAAATTTACTGAGTTATCAAGGTTTGTGCCGGAGTTTGTGAGCACCGAGGAAAAGAAAGCTAGGAGGTTTCAGCAGGGACTGAAACCGTGGATTCAGAATAGGGTGGCAATCCTGGAACTTACTGATTATGCCACTCTGGTGCAAAAGGCAACAATTGTAGAAGCCGGAAGTGAACAGATGCATAAGGAAAGAGAGAAGAAGGGAATAAAGAGAAAAAGTATGAGCATGGGTGGAGGTTCTGCAGGAAGGAACTTCCCAACTAGAGTTAATAGGGGAGCAGTGTCCCTACCGGGAAAGGACATTGGGTTTAAGCGGCCAATGAGTGTAAATGTTGGCCAGAGCGGCCAGAAGTCAAGAATGTCCTATTCCAACCAGTCTCGACCCCCATTTCCAGCCTGTAACACTTGTGGAAGGATGCATTCTGGGGAGTGTAAAGGAAAGCCGGTAATCTGCTTCAAGTGTGGTCGAGAGGGTCACTATTCGGACAAGTGCACTTCACCAACCCCCATTACCCACCCAACCACCACTTGTCATCAGTGTGGACGCCCGGGTCATTGGAAGAGGGAATGCCCAATGAACAAACCAGCAGCTTCGGGAGCAAGCATGGCTGCTTCTAATAAGCCACCTACTACAAGGACTTTCAACATGACAGTCCAGGATGCTATGAAAGATTTAGATGTGATAGCAGGTACCCTTTCTCTAAATTCAGTCAGTGCAAACGTTTTATTTGATTCAGGAGAAACTAAATCTTTTATATCAAGGGACTTTGCGCATAAATTAAGACTTAAAGCTGAACCCTTGATAGAGCCCTTACAAGTAGAAATAGCCAACCATGAAGTTATTCTTGTTAATCTGATTCACCCCGCCTGTGAGTTAGGCATAGGGGAACAATCTTTCAGTATTGATCTGATTCCTTTTAAGTTAGGGGAATTTGATATAATTTTGGGAATGGACTAGCTATCTAGCAATGATGCTCAGATAGACTGTAATGGGAAGAAAGTTAAGTTGAATATTCTAAGAAAGAAAGAAGTCATATTTAGGGGAAAGAGGAAGACGCAGAAATTTTTGACCATGGCCCAGGCCAAAAGGATGCTACGAAAAGGAAACGAGGCTTACCTAGCCTATGTGGTAGACACGCAAAAGGAGGTGCCCAACTTACAAGATATTCCGGTAGTCAACGAATTTGAAGATGTATTCCCACAAGACCTTCCGGGATTACCACCCGATAGAGTGATTGAATTTGCTATTGAGTTGGCCCCAGGGACGGCGCCAGTTTCAAAAGCACCTTACCGGTTAGCCCCGTTAGAAATGAAGGAATTAGCTACCCAATTGCAGGAACTCTTGGATAAGGGTATGATAAGACCCAGTGTGTCTCCGTGGGGAGCACCAGTGTTATTTGTTAAGAAGAAAGATGGGAGCATGAGGCTGTGCATCGACTATCGAGAGTTGAACAAGCTAACCATAAAGAACAGGTACTCGTTACCAAGAATAGACGATCTGTTCGACCATCTAAAGGATGCTGTTTATTTTTCCAAGATTGACCTGAGAACTGGATATCACCAACTAAAGATTAAACCCGAAGATATTCCCAAGACAGCGTTCCGTACCAGGTATGGGCATTATGAGTTCTTGGTAATGTCCTTTGGATTAACCAACGCCCCAGCGGCTTTCATGGATTTAATGAACAGAGTATTTAAGAAGTACTTGGACAAGTGTGTGATAGTTTTTATCGATGATATTTTAATCTACTCAAGGACTGAGGCAGAACATGCAGAGCATTTGAGGATATCTCTAGGAATACTCAGAGAGGAACAGTTATATGCCAAATTCTCGAAGTGTGAATTCTGGCGGAATGAAGTACAGTTTTTAGGACATGTGATCAATAAAGAAGGAGTATTGGTCGACCCCTCCAAGATAGAGGCGGTCTCAAATTGGGAAAGGCCAACCACACCCACAGAGGTTAGGAGTTTCATAGGATTGGCCGACTACTATCGTAGATTTGTACAGGACTTTGCGAAGATCGCAGCCCCTTTGACACGACTTACTCGTAAGACAGAGAAGTTTGAATGGACGGAGAAATGCGAGAACAGTTTTCAGAAATTAAAGAAAAGATTGGTAACGGCCCCGGTGTTGGCATTGCCAGACGGAAAAGGAGATTTTGTGATATATAGTGACGCGTCGCACAAAGGATTAGGGTGTGTGCTTATGCAGCACGGTAAAGTGATTGCGTATGCATCGAGACAACTGAAGGAATATGAGATTAGATATCCTACCCATGATCTTAAGCTAGCGGCAATAATTTTTGCCTTAAAAATTTGGAGGCACTACCTGTACGGAGAGAAGTGCGAGATTTTCACAGATCATAAGAGCCTCAAGTACATATTTACGCAGAAAGAGCTCAACATGCGCCAGAGGAGATGGTTAGAACTAATCAAGGACTATGATTGTGAGATTCTCTATCACCCGGGGAAAGCCAATGTGGTGGCTGACGCCCTCAGTAGGAAGGAAAGGCTCAGAATGATAATGACTTCGGAGGAATTAATCAGGGATTTCGAAAGAATGGAAATAGAAGTAAAGGTAACCGGAACCGGAATTGAAAAGCTGTTTGAGATATCAATGCAGCCAGAGTTATTAGAAAAGATTAGATTGTGCCAAGAAAGAATGATGAATGAGGGCAGAGAGTCAATGACTGGAGAAGAGATCCATACTGAGAGAGACAATAAGGGGATAATGAGGTATTCCTATAGGATTTGGGTTCCGAATGTTCAAGAACTTAAAGACGAGATTTTGGATGAAAGTCATAGTTCAAGGTATTCCATTCACCCGGGAAGCACTAAGATGTATAGGGATTTGAAGGAATATTACTGGTGGCCCAACATGAAGAGGGACGTAGCAGAATGGGTAGGCAAATGTTTGACTTGCCAAAGAGTAAAGGTAGAGCACCAGAGACCCAGTGGACTTTTACGACCCCTGGAGATTCCCGAGTGGAAATGGGAACATATAGCGATGGAATTTGTTGTAGGCTTGCCAAGGACGAAAGCCAATCATGACGCCATATGGGTAATTATAGACCGACTGACAAAGTCAGCTCATTTCATTCCTATCAATGAGAGATACATAGTCGATAGACTGGTGGACATTTACCTTAAGGAAATAGTGACGCGACATGGAGTCCCAGCGTCCATTGTCTCAGACTGAGACCCCAGATTCAACTTCAGATTTTGGAAGAGCTTTCAAGAATGTGCGGGGACCAAGTTAAATATGAGTACCGCGTACCATCCCCAGACGGATGGGCAGAGTGAAAGGACCATCCAGACACTAGAGGATATGTTGAGAGTCTGTGCAATAGACTTTAAAGGAAGTTGGGATGATCACTTGTCGTTGATCGAGTTTTCTTATAACAATAGCTTTCATGATAGCATCGGAATGCCGCCTTATGAGGCCCTGTACGGAAGAAGGTGTCGATCTCCCTTATACTGGGATGAAGTAGGGGAGCGGAATATGCTCGGACCCGAAGTGGTCCAAAGGACCAAAGACATAGTGGATCTTATCAGAGGGCGGCTTGTAGCAGCCCAAGACAGACAGAAGAAATATACAGACCTAGCCCGAAGGACAAGGAATATGAAGTAGGGGACTTAGTACTACTAAAGTATCCCCTTGGAAGGGATTAATGAGGTTCGGAAAGAAAGGGAAACTAAGCCCAAGATACATTGGACCTTTTGAGATATTAAGACGGATTGGAAAGTTAGCTTACGAGCTAGCCTTACCCCCTAACTTGCAACAAGTTCATAATGTGTTCCATGTTTCAATGCTAAGGAAGTATCATCGGGATGCCAGACACATAGTGGAGTACGAGCAGGTGGATATACAACCAGATCTGACTTATGTGGAGAAACCAGTAAAGATTCTGGATAAGAAGGAGCAGGTGCTTCGGAACAAAGTGATCAAGCTAGTCAGAGTGCTATGGCAGAATCATAATGTGGAAGAATCAACTTGGGAACTAGAGAGCGTAATGCTAGAAAAGTACCCCCATTTGTTTTCTATTTGATTCCGGGACGGAATCCTTTAAGGAGGGGAGACTGTAATAACCCCAAAATTTTGAACTTTATTTGTAACCCTTATGAATAGTGTTTTTGCTGATTATGGTGAATGAGAAAACTTTTCATGCCACACTATGTAGGGGTTCTATTATTGATATTCTGAGATTTTATTAGTACTCTATATGGTATATAAGTGTATGTAAAGATCGTCAGAATCCAATTCCGAACACTTTGATTTTTCCCGGAAATTCTCTAGATACGGAAAGAATTGAGTATAAGGTAACAGGATAAAAAGGATTTAAATTAAATGATTATAAGAGAGGATCATAAAAGGATTATAATGTATTAAGAAAGGTTAAGGAAACCCAAGTAATAAGATCCCGGGTATGATCCCTCAAACGAGAAACGAGAACGAAAGTTAAGCGAACCGTATAACAGATCAGCGGTCATTAGGCAAACAATTAGGAGTTAATCAAGGAGGTTAGGGATGATGAGGTCATCAAACCAATAAGAAGAGGGCAAGTAAGGGATGATGACATATCAAAGGTGACATAAGCATGACATAGGGGGGGAGGTGTGGTTGGTTTTTAACCACACAGTTTTCAAGGTTAATAAGGTAATTAACCAAAATCAAATTAAAAGCAACCAAGATAAGCTAAACAAATCACAAACACAAAAATCATTTCCTTTCTTCTTCAACATTTGCTCTCGGCTTTTCTTCATTTCAAGAAGAAGAAATTTCAAAGTTCAAGTTCCAAGCTTCCTAAATTAGTAAGGTATTTATCTAGTACTCCTTATGCATAGATATAGCTATCCTATAAGTTTGAGCTCCAAAATCATTCACAATCTCTTCCAGAAATCAATGAAGAAGATAATGAATAGTGATTTCAAGATTTTTAAATTGATTTTTCTTGTTTTTCCTTTAAGATCCAAGCATCCCTAAGACATCTCAAGGCTTCTTAAGGCTTTCTAGCTACTCACATCACTTCAAGGAAGGTTAACATCTCCAAACCCTAGCTTTACTTTGTATATTAGGATGATTTTGATTGTTATGGTAAAAGAGTAGCTTGATGCTTGCATGTTTAGAGTTTGGGTTGGAGTTGTAGTAAATTGGATGTTGAAATCTTATTGATTAGTTAAAGGACTTAAGTATAGTTTTAAATTCATGTTTGAGAATAACATAAATTGGAGAACTTGAGGTGTTGGGGCTGTTGTAGTATGGTATGGATGGATTTGGTTGTATGAATGAATTGGGGTTGATTGGTGGTTGAATTGGAGTGTTTAAATTTGGGTAATCGCATAAACATAGCGTCGTAATGTCCGATTTACTTTAGGCTGTTTTGTTCTTAACATTAGACCCGTGAACTCACTGCTAGGTTTTTACCATTGCCATGATTAGATAGTTCATGTTACGAGCTTCGTTTTGATATGTAGTTCGTTTGATTCCGATGTACGGTTTAGGAGAAACGGCCGTTTTAAGTAACGACGTTTCGCGAACGAATCATTACCCCTCGCCTTATTTTGAAACATAGGTTAAAGAACTAAAAGGACTAATTGGAGTATGAAACATTTATGTAAGTGTTAGGCAGTTGGTAAGACACTCGCGAAAGAATCGCCTTAAAACTCGTAATGGTTAATTTATTAAAAATGGTGGAGCCGAGGGTACTCGAGCGACTTAAGAGAATCATTAAGCGCAAAGCGAGCGTTAGAGTCTAAATTGGTTAAAGTATAGATTTACAAGTGACTTTGGTTTAATTCCAACTTATATGTTGTTTATAGGTTACCAGACTCGTCCCAAGCCATTTATAACCCCCAGTCGCTCAGGCAAGTTTTCTACCCGTATACTGTTGTTGTGATGTATATATGTA
Source organism: Apium graveolens (assembly GCF_009905375.1). Lineage (NCBI taxonomy): Eukaryota > Viridiplantae > Streptophyta > Magnoliopsida > Apiales > Apiaceae > Apium > Apium graveolens. Next base: position 185,087,779 of record NC_133655.1, on the reverse strand, counting down.
TATGCATGATCTTGTGATAAATGCATTGTTATTAGCAAATTCTTGCGATATATTGAGCATGTGATATGGTATATATGCATGCTTGTTCGTAATCTTGACATATATCTGTTGATTCAGTTGCATAATACCTATGCTAGAGATAAGCGGTATTTGCGTATACCCTTAGTATAGGGGACCCAAAGGTGAACATTTTCTAAACCGGGAGTCGATGTTCCCGAGTATTTATATATATATATATTATATATATATATGGATATAGTTTTCAAAACTATTGATCGAATAAGGTTTATTCGATAACTTTATTTTATTTAATGAATATTATTTGAATATTCATTCGAGGACTTATGACTCTGTTTATTATTTAATGATTATTAATTGGATATTCATTTGAGGATGTATGACTCCGTTTATTTTATTTAATGAATATTATTTATAATATTCATTCGAGGTATTATGACTCCGCTTATTATTTATAATATTCTTTATTTTATTAAAGAATAATGTTTCGATAATCAAACTTATTTTCGATTATTCAAATAAAGATAGTACTTTATAAGTATATCTTTGGTTATTTAATATCATTTCAAGTATGAGTTTTAAAACTTCTACTTCGATTATTTTTATAAGGATTATCTTTATGAGAATATTATTTAAATAATAATATTCAGATATTTCTAATATATCGGGACTGATTTATTTTAATAAATCAGCAGTACTCCAAACATTCTTAAAAATGTTTTCGAGTCTTCAAAATGATTTTAAAGTTAGAGTGGACCCAAAACTCATTTTTATATTTAAGATCTTCCTTTCAAAGGGGATTTAAATACTCGCTCAAAAGGGGATCCGGCTCTGTGGTGTATTTTACATTCGCAACGTGGTTGCTGTTTTGAGAAAACAATTTGATTACTTGCCCAACGTTCGGGAAGTAAGTCCATCTAATTGAGTCGGCATAAGCGACAGGCCGGGGTACGGTCTATCAAAGTGTAAGTGGCTGGGTGGCAGTCCATCAACGCGTAAGAGGCCGGGTGGCGGTCCAGCACAAGGTCCTTATGTGGCCAGGGTGATGACCGGTGGGGGATTCATCCATCTACTAGTAGAAAAGGTTACTTATTGGTATCTTTGCCTGATCAGCAAGATATCGGGTTTATGCCAAAATTCTTTTCCTTTCCAAAATTCATTGGATGTTACAAACTCTGTTCATACTTTACATAACAGAGGTTCCAGGAAATGTTTAAGAGATATATGTGGATATATATCGGGACTAAATAAAGTATCTCGTAACTTTATTTCATTCAATAATATTTCAAAGATTGAATCTATTCAAGTCTTAACTTGTGGTCTCATCTATGGGATGACCTTTTGAAACCTATAATACTTTGAACAGTGGTAGTTCAAGTAGCCTTATAAATGATATAAGTATAGTGAAGTATTGGTAACTTCATCCCTTGTTTTTGCTTATATCCAGTAAGTAATTATCACCTGATAAAGGTTTCCAGCAAGTTATCCATTTAGATACTTGCGTTATTGTTTACACTATATATTATCTTGCGAGCTGTAATGCTCACTCTTGCTTTATTTCTTCATCACACAACAACAGTTAGGAAAGATGGCCAGACTCAAGCAGACCCAGCGCAAGAGCGTGGGAAGCGCCCCGCGCCTTCCCGTTGAGATCATAGCTGCTATAGCTGCAGAGGTAGATCTATCTGTAGATCAGACCTTCTACTTTTGGGAATCAATTATGTATAATTATAACTTGTGGCAGATAATGGCAATTAATTGTAAACTTATCAAGTAATCATTTTGGGTTGTAATAACTTTTAAATTGTGGATTCAAAGACTTGTACTTATTTCAATTTCATCTTGAGACTATAACGGGTTGTGGTGTGTGTTAGTGTGGGGTCACAGCATGAGGTTATTATTGTTAATTAAGTGAAGTGATATTGTGGAAAGAAGACCGTGACGACCCGGATCCCTGACCCCGGATCTGGGGGGTGTTACAGTAGGGGTTATTGAAAACCTTCATCCACCAATTTCTGTTAAGGGAGTTCGCAGCTTTCTTGGTCATGCGGGTTTCTATCGGCGATTCATCAAGGACTTCTCTAGAATATATAAACCCTTGTGTAATCTTCTAGAGAAAGATGTCCCTTTCAAGTTTAATGATGAGTGTCTTGGTATGAAATGAGCTACTTCAAATAGGTTCATTCCTCCATCCTAAAATACGATTAATCCCTGTCATAACTACACCTAATTGGGATGAACCTTTTGAGATGATATACGATAAGTGACTATGCAGTTGGAGAAGTTCTTGGGCAGAGAAAGAACAACATATTTTATGTGGTCTACTATGCTAGTAAGACCCTCAATGGTGCACAATTGAACTATACTACTACTAAGAAAGAACTCTTAGCAATTTTCTACGGTTTTGAGAAGTTTCGATCTTATTTGCTTGGGACGAAGGTGACAATTTTCACTGATAACACTGCAATTCACTATCTTGTCTCGAAGAAGGACTCGAAGCCTAGACTGATTCGATGAGTTCTTTTACTTCAGGAATTTGAGCTGGAGATCAAAGACAAAAAGGGTACTGAGAATCAAGTCATTGATCATATATCTCGTTTAGAAGATCAAAGTGTAACTTCACAGGATAAGACATTGATAAATGAGTCTTTTCCCGATGAGCAGTTGTTTGGGGTATAAGAGGAAGAACCATGGTTCGCATTCATTGTGAACTACCTTGTGAGCAATATTATGTCTCCAGACTTGTCTTCTGCTCAAAGGAAGAAGTTTCTTCATGAGGTGAAGTGGTACATGTGGGATGAACCATTCTTATTTAGGCAAGGAGTTAACCAAATCATCAGGAGATGTATTCTGTACAGCGAAACGAGGGCATCTTGTGATATTTCCATTCGATTGCTTATGGAGGCCACTATGGTGGAGAAAAAACGGCAGCTCGTATCCTTCAAGTGGGATTTTTCTGGCCTACATTGTTTAAGGATGCGCATCAATTCATTTTGAAATGTGATTGATGCTAACGTGTTGGTAATATGTCTAAGAGGGATGCGATGCCTCTTAATACGCTTCTCGAAGTTGAGGTCTTTGATGTTTGGGGAATCGATTTCATGGGGCCATTTATCTCATCTTGCAATAATCAGTATATCTTATTGGCGGGTGATTATATTTCGAAATAGGTGGAAGTTAAGGCTTTGCCGACAAATGATGCAAAGGTAGTGCTTAGTTTTCTTCACAAGCAGATATTCACAAGGTTTGGGACACCAAGAGTCATAATTAGTGACGAGGGATCGTATTTTTGCAATCGCAAGTTCACTGCCTTGATGCAACGATATAATGTGAATCATTACATTGCTACAGCCTACCATCCTCAGACTAATGGTCAAGCTAAGGTATCTAACAGAGAGATCAAGCATATTTTGGAGAAAGTTGTGTGTCCATCTAGGAAGGATTGATCTTTGAAGCTTGATGAAGCTGTTGGGGCGTATCGAGCAGCATACAAGACTCCGCTAGGCATGTCACCGTATCAGCTGGTTTATGGTAAGGGGTGTCATTTGCCTATGGAGCTCGAGCACAAAGCATATAGGGCTTTGAAGAAATTGAACCTTGATTTCGATGTAGCTGGTAGGAAGAGGATGCTTCAATTGAATGAACTTGATGAGTTTCAGCTTCAAGCATATGAGAATAACGTAATGTATAAGGAGAAAGTCAAGAGGTGGTACGATAGGGATCTAGTGCTCAAATCATTTGTGCTGGGGTAACAAGTTCTTTTATTCAACTCTGGTCTCCGTCTTTTTCCTGGAAAATTGAAGTCGAGGTGGTCAGAGCCATTTGTTATCAAAGTGTGTTTCCATATGGAGCGGTGGAGATTATTGAAAATGATCCAGGCCATGCGTTCAAAGTGAATGGACAAATGTTGAAGTATTACTATGGGGATACGGTAAACCATGAGGTGGTTAATGTCATTTTATTGTCAACTTGATCTCGAGTTTCTACATCAAGCTAACGACGTAAAGCAAGTGCTTCTTGGGAGGCAACCCAAGTTTGTTGTACATTAGTAGGTAGAGGAAGAAGAAAGAAAGGAGAAAAACACAAAAAAATCAGAAAAAGAAAAAAATCAGTTTCACCTACAGAAGCACGGCGCGCCCGCGCTGAGAAGCGAGGCAGACACATTGATTTTCTAGTAAGTGCGTGCGCCCGCGCTGGTATACGGGGCAGCCGCGCTGGTTATCCAATAACACGGTGCGCCCGTGCTGCCAGGCGGGGTGGCCGCGCTGCATCCCTGTAGTCGAAAAAAATGACAGCAAAATAAACAAAAAATCAGAGAGTTTAATACAAAATCAATTCAAACCCGAATTTTACTCTCCCACTTCCATATATTCCTCTCCAAATCAATTTCAATCAACCCCATTACTCCCGTTATTTCCATAACTAATTATCTCCCAAATTCCTATATATACACACACTTATACCAAAACTTCTCCATCACTTCTCAACTTCTCAAACACACAAATCTCTCTTATACACTTGTATTCTCTCAAACTTATTCACTTTCAGTGGCACCCAAAAGACAACAAACCCAAGTTAACAGTAGCACCACTGATTCTTCGAGTGTGGGTGGTGTGAGGCATAGGTTTTTAACGCCAGAGGCTGAGGTGGAGTATGCAAGGCTACTTTCGAAGCCCATAGCCAAGGAGCGAGGTTTTCTACCATCGGGAATGGATGGTAAGCTGCTGGAGATGATTGTGGAGATGGGTTAGATTGCTTTTTATGAGGCACCCGGCGGTACTAATGAGTGTAGTTCATGAGTTTTACGTCAATGCAAAAGTGGAGAAGAATTGATTCTTTGTGGTGAGGGGATTGACTGTAGAGTATAGTGTTGATGCGATTGGGTGGGTGGTTGAGCAGCCCGAGAGGAGGCCAAATCAGGATAACTGGAATGAGAAGATGGGGGATGATTTTAACTTGGATTTGATCGTTGCTACACTGTATGTGCCTGAGACTCACTGGAAGTTCAAGAAGGGTACGAACGAGTATTCCACTTTCCCTGCCTCATGCATGAACAGATTTGCACGTGCATGGAATTCCTTTATTTGTGCCAATATCATGCCATCTTCTCACGTGCATGATGTTATTGTGAAACATGCATGATTGTTCTGGGGGATTCTTCGGGGCGACTATGTGGATCTCGGGATGGTGATTCATCAGGGTATCTTAAGGTTTCTGCGAAGTAGTACTACGGGGTTTATACCCTATTCGTCCATTGTGATGAAGTTGTGTGTGGCGGTTGGAGTTCGATGGCCCGTACACGAGCAGCTACAGCTTCCGATGGCCCCGATTGATAGTTCGACATTGTGAGTATGCAGGAGTGGTACGGTGGTAAGCCTGATCCGAATGGGCTTGGCTATTCTTATGACCATTTTCTAGGTGGACGTCCAACACCTCAAGCATATGCTGGTGGGATGACTCAGGCGAGCAGAACAGCTTGAAGAGCTTAGTTGGGTGAGGCTGGTCCTTCGCAGTCACAGCAGCAGCAGCAGGAAGAAGCACAGAGCAGTGTTGGTTTGATTTTAGCACAATATAGGTGCTTGATGAGGAGGATAGATGTGATGCATGACATCCATAGTCGGTTTACATAGGACCTTACCCAGGCGTTGGGGACCGTATTCAGTGCTACGGAAGTTGATATCCAGTGGTAAGTATTCGGTGAGGACATTGTGTACCCGTCTCCAGACACTCCTGACACTCACCCTTGAGGGTGATGAACCTGATTCCGAGTAGGTATGCCTGATTCTTTACTATGACCTTCACTGAGGACAGTGAATATTTTAAGTTTGGGGGTAGTAGTTAAGGAACATATGTTTGTGTGTGTCTCATATAGTTTACATATTCATGATAGTGTAGTTCATATAGTTTCATATTTGCCATATAGTAGTTTTTTATTTTGCATGATAGTATGTTGCATATAGTTTCATTCATGTGCATTATATCATGATCCCTTAGTTTACTTTTTGAACTGATTTGTGATATTGATGTTAGTGTGGTGATGTCGTATATAGGAATGTTAAGTCTTATTGAGTTGATTTTCATGCTAAAAGCAATAACTTTTACTAAGCCTTAAAGGTTGCTTGAGTGCTAGATCATGATAATGTTTTGTTTATTTGTCGAGGTTTAATCACATGTTTATATTTAGAATTTAGGATATATCTTTATAATAATATAACGTGGATATTTAAAAATCGAAAAAATGGATTTCATTGCTAGTTGTTGTGGCTATTGATAAGTGGCATTTTATACCACTTAGAACGTCTTAAAATGGCTTAAATTGGTGTCTTGAAATCAAGTATTTTGTGTATTTGATGCGTTTTTCTAGTGTTTATGCATTTCAGGGTTTTAGTTGCATTTCGGGGGAGGAATCATCAAGAATAAGCCTTGGCATGTGTTCACCATTGCGAGAGGAAAGAAACGGGCAGATTACGGCGAAGAAACGGAGCGAAATCAGAATTTTTCCAGTAGAGGTCTGAGCGCCGCTCAGCATTGCTGAGCGGCCGCGCAGCAAGCTGAGCGCCGCTCAGCTATGCTGAGCGGCCGCGCAGGGTCAGGAAAAAAGACAAATTATTTTAGGACTTCTACTTCTGTTGGTTTCCACTTCTATGTAATCTGAGTTTTATGGGACTATTATATAAGTAGATTTGAGACGTTTTCACAAGTGTGGATTAAAGAAGATTGTGTTTTTACGCAAGGAGCGAAGGAGATAAGGAAGAAGACCGATTTAGCACACCGCAACGAAGAGGAAGCATATATTCTTGTGATTCTTGTTTCGTTGTAACGTTGGATGCTAGTTTTCTTGCTTGAACTTATTTACTCTTGTGACGTACTCTGTTTTAATATAATTAGTTTAGTTATTATTTCTTGTGTTTGTTATCTGATTTCATATGAACCTATGATGACGATAAGTGCTATTATGGGCTAATCGTGATCATGGGGTTGCAACGGATTTATTATGGAATTCTTTAGTTAATGTTTAATACTTTAGTGTGTGATGATGCATGATATCTAGTATTGGTTGTGCGTATTCGTCTTATGTGCGTCGCGAACATATAAGATAGGGTGTTAATCTCTTGTGAAGCGACGGTGGATCTTGAGATTTAGAACTTGCCATGCTAGCATAGGTTCATGTACGTTGTGCATGATTAGTGGGTAACTCTAACAGTTTTATTTGCCCTATGTAATCAAAAGGAGTAACTTGTGTTTAAATCGTTGTGTTGTCAATTTCTGTAGACATATGGGAACTCAACATAATTGATGACTATTCAACTTCTATCTTAATTGTGGATGCTTGGTGGAATGGTATTAGTACAATGAAAGTTGGCTTTTATCAGTTTCGTGTTATTTGATTAATATCATCACTGTCACATGCTAAGGATAATAACAATGGCTATTGTAATAACCCCAATTTTTGGAAATTTTTGAAACCCTTATGAATAGTGATTTTGCAGATTATGCTGAATGAGAAAACTTTTGATGCCACACTATGTAGGGGTTCTGTAATTGATCTTCTGGGATATTATTAGTACTCTATGTGGTATATAAGTGTATGTAAAGATCGTCAGAATCCAGTTCCGAATACTTTGATTTTTCCGGAAATCCACTAGATACGGAAAGAATTGAGTATAAGGTAACAGGATAAAAAGGATTTAAATTAAAGGATTATAAGAGAGGATCATAAAAGGAATACAATATATTGAGAAAGGTTAAGGGAACCTAAGTAATAAGATCCCGGGTATGATCCCTCAAACGATAAACGAAAACGAAAGTTAAGCGAACCGTATAACAGATCAGCGGTCATTAGGCAAACAATTAGGAGGTTAATCAAGGAGGTTAGGGATGATGAGGTCACCCAACCAATGAGAGAGGGCAAGTAAGAGATGATGACACAGTAAGGTGATGTAAGCATGATATAGGGAAGGAGGAGGTGTGGTTGGTTTACAACCACACAAATATAAGGTTATTAAGGTAATTAACCAAAAACAAAACAAAACAACAACCAAGCTAAGCCAAACAAATCAAAAAACACAAAATAATTTCATTCATCATCTTGCTCTCGGCTTTTCATCTTTTTCAAAGGAAGAAAAATCAAAAATCAAGTTCCAAGCATTGTTAAATCACAAGGTAATTATCTAAGGTTCCTTGTACATAGATATGGATATGATATAAGTTTAAGCTCCTAATTCCTTCACAATCTCTTCCAATAAATCAAGGAAGAAGATGGTGAATAGTAACCTTCAAGAAATAACTTTAGTTTTCTTGAATTTTTATGAAAGATTAAGGTTATACAAGCAAGGATCAAGGTTCTTTAGGCATTCAAAGCTCTTGTGTTGTGTTAAAAAGCTTCAAGGAAGGTATAATCTCTTAACCAAGCTTTGTTATTGAATGTTAAGAGCATAAATGAGTATTATAGTTCATGAGAGCTTGATGGTTGTGTATGTAGAGATTAGTTGGTTTTGGGATGTTTTTGGAGTTGTAAATCTTGGTTGTTGATTAATGAACTTAAGTGTAGTTTAAATTCATGATAAAGAATAGTATAAATTGTTAATGTTGAGTTGTTGGGGCTGTTATGATAAAGTATGGATGGAGTTTGGATTGGGTTGTGATTATGGGTTGATTGTGAGATGATTTGGAGTTGTTTAAAATTGGGTAATCGCGTAAATATAGCCGTCGTAATGCTCGATTTACCGTAGACTGTTTTTGTTCTTAAGATCAGAACCCTTGAACTCACTGTTAGGTTTTGACCATTGCCATGATTAGATAGTTCATGTTATGAGCTTCGTTTTGATATGTGGTCGTTTGATTCCGATGAACGGTTTAGGAGAAACGGCCGTTTTAAGTAACGACGTTTCGCGAACGAACCCTTACCCCTCGCCTTACTTTGAAACATAGGTTAAAGACCAAAAAGGGTTAATTAGTGTATGAAACAATTATGGTAAGAGTGTTAGGCAGTTGGTAAGACACTCGCGAAAGAATCGCCTTAAAACCCTTAATGGTTAATTTATTAAAAATGGTGGAGCCGAGGGTACTCGAGCGACTTAAGTAAATCGTTAAGCGCGAAAGCGAACGTTAGGACTCTAAATGGTTAAAGTCTAGTTTCTTAAGCGACCGGGGTTTAATTCTGACTTATGTTGTTGTTCATAGGTTATCGGACCCACTCTAAGCTTAAGCCTATCCGGGAGCGCTCAGGCAAGTTTTCTATCCGTTATACTGTTGTTGTGATGTATACACTTGTATATGCATTATCTTGTAATAGATGCATGATGGTTATATTAGCAAATTCTTGCGATATATTGTAGCATGTGATATGGTACATATGCATGCCTGTTTCGTATCCTTGCCCTATATATGTGGTTCAAGTTGATAATACCTATGCTAGAGATAGCGGTAACTTGCATATATCCTTAGTATAGGAACCAAAGGTGAAAACATTTCTAAAACCGGAGTCGAGGATCCCGAGTGGATTTTTATATATATAATATGGTTATAGTTTTCAAAACTATTAATCGAATAAGGTTTATTCGATAACTTTATTTTATTAATGAATATTATCTTGAATATTCATTCGAGGACTTATGATCCTTTATATTATTTATTGAATATTACTTGCATATTCATTTAAGGATGTATGACCCCTTTATTTTATTTAATGAATATTATTTATAATATCATTCGAGGTATTATGACTCCGCTTATTATTTATTAATATTCTTTATTTTATTAAAGAATAATGTTCGATAATCAAACTTACTTTTGATATTCAAATAAAGATATTACTTTTGTATAAGTATATCTTTGATTATTATTATCATTTCAAGTATAAGTTTTAAAACTTCTACTTCAATTATTTTTATAAAGATTATTCTTTATGGGAATATTATTTAAATAATAATATTCAGATATTTTGTAATATATTGGGACTGATTTATTTTATTAAATCAGCATCACCCCAAACATTCTTAAAATGTTTGTGAGTCTTCAAAATGATTTTTAAAAGTTAGAGCGGATCCCAAAACTCATTTTTTTTATTTAAGATCCTCCTTTCGAAGGGGATTTAAATACTCGCTCAAAACCTGAGGGATCCGGCTCTGTGGTGTGTTTATATTCGCAACAAGGTTGTTGTTTTGATAAATGAATTGATTACTTACCCAACACTCGGAAAGTAAAATTCTTGGAACAAGTTAATCCATTAACAGGAATCGCCTGGGAAATATCGTGAGTTCTCCTTTCCAAATAGATATGACTTCTTGGTGGAGCCGTATCAACAAGTTTCTACTTGGGGAAAGTGGGGACGAGCTTTACGTTTCAGAGTCATGGATTTCATCTGAACTAGGAGTGGCGTAAGTGGCCGAGTAGCGCCGGCCCAGCCTTATTATATTGGCCCAAATGGCCTGGAAGTTCCGCTAAGGCGGTCCATTCCTTAGGAGTTCAGTGTTCGGTTGACAAGTAAATCCGACAGGTTCTCCTCTATATGTAGAAAATGGGGGTTGTACTACTACGACTGATCATCGTAAGTGGTCTTCCTGGCGCGGCAAACTCCCGTAATGAGTTCATCATCCAATTGGATAATTTCTGCAACATACCCAGAGCACTTCGATAGAAAGGCTACGGTTGGGCGATTGTTGAGTGTTGGCAGGGTCAAGTTTCAAAATGATGTTTGCATCAAATGAAGTATCTCATAACTTC